>NW_015170916.1:637399-682198 GCF_001447785.1 Gekko japonicus | reverse complement strand
CCAATCCATTACATTTTGCAAATTCAGACTAAATAGTGAATATTTTAAAGTTTTATTTAGAAACTGAGAGTAAGCCTACTCCTACGCCACTAAAAATATATTTTGTTGACATTTTTAAAAAGGCGGCAAAAACAACTTTGCTTTCAAATATTAAATAACTCCCAAACACTGAATCATACAGATTCTTAACGCATCCTGGTTGTCAACAAACACTTGATTTATCACCAAATCCTAATAGGGTCATATAGAATTTTCTTAAAAGCACATAATCCAGTCTTTTATTAGTGTGGTTTTGTTATGCAAAACACAGCCAGCTTGGAAAATCCCTGTTTGCAATGTTAATACATTCAAAATATGCTGAAAGATCTCTGGTTTCAGTTTGTTTCTTAACAGTGCTGGTACTGATTTTTAAAAACACTAAATGACTGGGACCAAGGTATTTGAAAGACTTCCCTCCTACATAAATGTACCCATTAGTTAAAACCATTAACAGAAGCCTTTCTCCAGGCACCCCACATTTGGAAGTAGGAGGAGACAGGGCCTTATTTGTGGTTGCAACAGGTTTAAGGAATTCCAGCTGAAAGACATTCATCGAGTTCTCTGTTCCATGGGAATGCTCAACCTTCTGTCTGCAGTTTAGAAACCACTTAAAGGAGCTTCTCAAAGAACTTTCCACTCAATAGAGTACAGTTGTTCCTGCAGGTACGAACACCCTATTGTGTGTACCTGAATATTCACCAAATCTCCTACTTGCAAGAAAACCTGAAAACTGTTTTTCCCCACAGCATTTCAAATTAGGTGTATGGCACATCCAGGAAGAGGAGACACATGGTGGACAGCCGGGATGTATGCTGTAAATTACCTTGGGGCGAGATGAGGCATTTTATCACCAACTTAAACCTGGAGCTTATCCAGGAGCAGCAGCAACAGGCAGTGCCACAGAGATGGAGCAGAGAGAGACCTAAATCTAGGGAATGTGTATTGATCCCAGAAATCTCCCAGTGTTTCTCATCCAGCAACTCTATTAGAAAGCACCTGAATTTTGTGGCTGCTTTTTGTGCAGAGCTGTTCTTTTTAAAACCTGAAATCAGATCTCCTGCTGATTTCCTAGTATAAGTTTTTCCCAAATCCAATGGCCAGGGACGTTCTGTGCAATATGATTCTGTGCAGATTTTCTCAAACTAAGTACCATTGAGTTCAATAGGGCTTACTCCCACGTAACTAAGATAGCTGCCTTGAATATAGTCTTATGCATACTATTGGTGCATCTAGTCCAGAATTCAAGCAGGTAGATCTGAGGGCTTTAATGACAGATTATTCTCAGCCCCATTATCCAAAATTCTTGTACTGGAGATAACAGTATCTGATCCTGGGGACCTTCTGCATGCCAAAAAGAGGGGGGGAAAACAAAACCCAAAAATCCAACCCCCAAAAACTATATGAAAAAAAGGTGACTCTAATGTCTGAATTCTTGCCATTAAACTATGTCTGCCAGGTGGAAAGTCTATACTTCCCCTTAACTCTTAATAAATTATTTCAGGCAAAAATTTAAAGCAAGCATAATATTGGCCCTTTTAATAGTATATGCACAATTTTTATAAGTAGTTCAAGTATTATACAACACGTACTTTTTGTGGTACAAATAAAACCTCAAATGTAAAGAAGCTTCGGGCTGCCTGGACTTTCTTCCACATGGTGAAAGAAAACTTTTTTCCAGAGAATGTACGACAGCACATTATCTGAGCTTGACGTAAAAGATATATATGTGCTAAAATAGATTTAAAAGGGCAAAACAGTGATAGAGCTAGAAATGGATAATCCTATTGCTGCCTGATGAGAGGGTTTTAAATGAGAGAAAGGCACACATATTTATTGCAACCCTCCCCCTCAACCCATGATATTGGTGTTGTATCCTGCCATAAAATGCAATCTGGTGCCTTTGGCTCTCCATGTTGCCAGTAGCTTTTAAAAATGTATTCGTTCTGTGGAGTATATTAAAAGCTTTCTTCTACTGGTAGCCAGAATGAAATGTATGGTCATCACCTACAACCAAAGCTTGCTGTTGCCTCCTGGCCAATAGCTAAATGGAACCTTTAAATTCAGGAACACTATACCTCAATATCAGATGCTAGGCTCAAAAAGGAGGGATATTACCTTCATGCCTTCTTTAGTGCTCATTCTAGATGCACCTGGTTGGCCAGGATTTAAAATAGGTTGATGGACTGATTGGTCAGCAATGGTCTACATAGGGAAATTGTAATGAACATGTTTTTGTTCTATTTTCCTCCAAGGAGATCCATTTTTAATTCAAACTCCCTGAGATGTGCCAGTCACATACTCTTAGGCTAGTCCAAGACCATAATGATGATACTGCACTGGATTTATGTATATGCACACATACAAACACACAATCTTGAATTCAAGCTGACTTTCTAGACCTGCAGAGTAAAGTTTTAAATGGATAGTATGTGTGTGTTGCTTAGTTGTTGCTTATAGTCCTGTAGATAAGGTTTACTACCACACTGTTATTGTTGTTCAGTCGCACAGTCGAGTCTGACCCTTCGCGACCCCATGGACCACATCACGCCAGGCCCTCCGATCTTCTGTTGTGCTCTGGAGTTTGCTTAATTTCATGTACTACCACACTACTAAACCAGTAATGCATACGGAGATCTTTCAACACCATTGCTGGGACTTAGATTCATCACATGTTAACACTTAATTAACCCAAGAGATATCATTTACCTTACAAAAGGCAGAGCATGTCTCAAGAGTATGCTCTGCCATAGGAATACATTTTTAAAAGGCTCTGACAATACAGAGAGGCAGGGTGTTTCTTTCAAAAGGCACCAGATTGCATTTTCTGGCAGGATTCATTTTATTCTGCCTGGAGTAAAGAATATACAAAGAACTTTCTTAAAATTACATCTTCCTCTCAACACAATGACAATATTTTGGGGTAAAGGATGAGAAGGATTTGTGCTACAACGCCAAGTAGGTTAGGTGCTGTATCTGCCAATTATTGCTAATCAACATGTGCTCAGCTTGAGATTAAACAAGAACATCCACAATAAACTCAGAAGAATCACAGGAATTTGGCCCCACCAGCTTACTGCCATACAAGAAGAGTGGAGCATGCCTTCAAGTCATAACTGACTCATGGCAAACCCATTCAGGGGTGTTTCAGGCAAAAGACAAGTGGATGGGAGTTGCCATTGCTTAGCACAGACTAAAGTGGAGAATCCAGTCCAAAGCTGGCTAAATATGTAATGTACAGACTGGCATCAAAGACGCTAGATATATTCAATCATCATGTCATGAAATCTCAAAGTGAAACTGTAAATGACATCATTGTAACAGTAAATACAATTAATAAACATTCATGAAGTGATTGTGATTATAAGAATACATGACGTTATTTTGATCGTTATAAAGTGATTGCTGACGAGAACTTCCGGATTAAGTTAATCAGTAATTCATCTTCAATATGCACGTTACGTCGGGCCTCTCAGTTGATTTGTAGAACGCCCGACGTAACATGCATATGGAAGATGAATTACTGATTAACACTACTTGAAGATGTTTGCATGACAGACAGAAATCGTGGCTAGGAAAATAATAGGACTGTTCGAAACCCTTATTGAAGGTTTGTTCAGACGAAGAGACGAAACGGAACTGAATCCGGAGGTTCTCGTCAGCAATCACTTTACAACGATCAAAATAACTTCATGCATTCTTATAATCATAATTACTTCATGAATGTTTATTAATTATATTTACTGTTACAATGATGTCATTTACAGTTTCACTTTGAGATTAATAATATACTGGCATGATGACTGAATATATCTAGCGTCTTTGATGCCAGTCTGTTCATTACATATTTAGATTGCTTAGCACAGAGCTGCATAGCAACCCTGGTCTTCTTTGGGGGTCTCCCATCCAAGTAGACAGTGGCCACCCCTGCTCATTCAATGAGCCAGAGCAACCAAATGTCCATCCTCAGAGAAATCAAACTAATTGTGCATTATTTAAATCTATTCTTCTTTACAGAGAATTTTAATATGAATTACCCTGCTCTGTGTGGGAAAACGGAGAGTCTACCATTCAGCCAAGGAAATACTAAGCATGTAAACAACCTGCAGCAGTAGTAGCAGCAGCTGCAGTCACCACTCCCAAACCAAGGCAACGTAAGAGTGGTCTTTTTCGCACAGAAGCCACAAAATTCCCAACCCTAAGTATATAAACACACACAAAATCACACCCTTGCTAGTCTGTATTAGGTGGCATGGGTTAACTACATCATTAATTCCGAAGCCACATTCATTTATGTGGATGACAATCCCCATTTCCTCCATAAACAGAAAGGGTATCGGGAACCTTCATCGCCCACATTAAATCGTTTAACAACTCTGAGTAACAGTGGGCGGCTAAAGATCTTGACCTTAAGAGACCAAATGATTACAAAAAAATCCAGTGGCTTTTTGTAAACATATACACAATCTTCTTTTTCCAAGGCCAATTCTCATCTCGACAATCACACTGTTCACACTCCTCTCACAAGCAGTGTCCACTTCCTCATGTGTGGTTAGCATTCCTATCAGATGGGGCTGAGTCCAGTAGCTAAGGGCAACAAAGTACTATGTGTCTTTTTTCCAGAAGTATTTCTTCATCCCTTTCCTCTTTAGGAATGAATACTGTGAAAGCCAAACAGCATTTGGCTCACACACTTTTTCATGACTACACAGGGCCGATTATGCTAATCTAGAACATAAGGGACGAGGATACACCACAGCTGCAACCCCAACACATATTAGGTAACAGGACTAGGAGAAAAGAGGGCAAAGCTAAGCTTGTTCAAAGAACAAGCCAGGGGGGGAAGTGTAGGACTCGAAGGACAGCCTCCAGCTCCTTTTCCTCCTGCACACTTTGGTGTGTGTGTGTTTTGAAATACACAGCAGCGTTTCGCCCATAAACAAACACGGCTAAATAGCACAAGTTCAAATCTTTGTGCACGAGTGTGTGCATGAGAAGGGGAACCTCACACACACACACACACCCCCGGCAAACTGTTTATTTGGCCAAATGACCAGAACACCTTAACGTCGCCTTAATCTTCAGTCCCTAAAACCAATTGGGGTGCGCAGGCCAGAAAAGACTGAGTGAGGGGGGCCAAGCCTGCTGGGACGGGGTGAGGGGGAAGTGCAGGGCTCCAAGAGAAAAACTCCCCGGGACTGCCACGCTTCTCTTCCCTGGCCTCCCCTTGTCCCATATTAGCGCGTGTCCACACACACAACACACCACACAAACGTAAACGTGTAGCTACCGCTGCCTCTCCCCCGGGGACTTACGCAGACACAGCTGGGCGACGTAGGCGTAGTAGGACCAGCAGAGGATGCTGCAGATGAACAGGACCGGCACCCAGTACAGCAGCCACTGGCAGCGTCGCCTCACACCTCCTCCCCGCCGAATCTCCGACCTCCTCGAGGAAGAGGAAGAAGTCGTCGTCGGCGCCGCCCCGGGCGTCGCCATCTTCCCGCGCCCCGTCCCCCCGCCTCGGCTTGTTCAGCTGTCCTGGTCAACGGGAGGGCCCGGGCCCTCGCACCACATCCCCGCCGCTGGCAGTGGTGGTCACATCCCCGCCGCTGGCTGTGGTGGCGGCGGCGGCGGCGCCTGTGTGCGGCTCCCCCGCTCTCCCCGCCTCCCTTCGCCTGACGGCGCGGAACGAAGCGGCCGCTCCTCCCCTCCAACCACCGCCTCTCCGCGTTGTCCTTCCCACCAGTCACGGGCTATCTAGGAAACAGCCTCCTTCGGCCCACAAAGACTGGTCTGGGGGGGCGGGGGGAGACAGCCCTCGCTGCCGCTGCCGCCTCGGGGGGGGGAGGAAAGAGAGGGCTGTCGTCGTTGCCCCGCTCCTTGCCACATCCGCCGGGGGAGCGGGGGCGACGTGGAGAGGCCGGGCGCCGACATGTTCAGGGGCTGCCTGCCGAAGGCTACTCTCCTTTCGCTGGAATCGTTGTAGTAGTAATCAAGGCTCTCAAGGCTCCCTCTAAGCTGTGGAGTCCTGTGAACAAAAATTCTACTTGGTGAGCTCCTGGCTGCCTCCCGATCAACAGCTGATTTGCCTGGCGAGAACAGGAGAATCCCCCCATGCACTTTCACAAAACAAGAGAATCATCCCACTGGGCAGGAGGGAAGATATAATGAAAGCCATGGGCAGGGCAGGGCAGGGCAGGGGGGGGGGGGGAGAGAGAGAGATTCTGCAGGAGGCGCATTCTCAAATACAAGCAGTCCCCGGATAAGGAGGAGGGTGGGTGCCGAGACGCCGACCAAGACTGTCCTAACCCCCACCCGGTGGTTTGAACGTAGGGTGCGCAAACGGCGGGAAGGGCTGCTGCTCCTATAGGTTTGCAATAAAAGAGGAGCCCGGGGGCACTTGAGAGTCAGGAAACTTTGACGCACGCCCCGCGTATGTTGTCGCTAGTTCAGCAGACGCATTTAGAGATTTGGGAAGGGCAGCTGCCCTTTATGAACCGGCGCTCCTGAGTAGACTGTCACACGCCGCCCGGAGGACACACCCGTGTAGGCCGCGTCTCACTCCACCTTCAATAACAACCCTGCCCTCGAATCCACTTGACAGTGTGCCAAAGATGACGGAGTTTCACTGTAAATATGATCGGTATCTCGGACTTGGACAGGGTGCTGAATGGGCACTGAGGATCTATCTATCTATCTATCCATCCATCCAAGGGTGTAGACTTTCCATCTATCTATCTATCCATCCATCCAAGGGTGTAGACTTTCCAATTTGGGGGGGGGGTTAATCAGATAGCAGGAAGATCATTAGGATCTAACTGACAGTTCAGTGACAGCTACATGTCAGCAGGTGGACTGATAAGCCTGTTCTAACCGGTTATGGCTGGCACTGGACAGTGTGCAGTCATCATGACTCAGCTTGTTGCTGATTGGTGCTACTGTGTATATAAGTCTGTACAGAAGCCATGTACGTTCTCTTCGGAGGTAACAAGCGTCTGGCGAAGCATTTTGTCTGTGTATTCTGTGAATAAACCCTTGTATATAGTGTACCACTGGACTGTGCAGTGTGGTTACTATAGAGGGGCAGAACAGAAAAGAACTGGTAAGAGCTGGGAGGCTGGAAAGTCTGCTAAGGTGCTGTCTTGGCTTAGACTGGTCTGTGGACCACTACACACGCTCTGCGCAACAGGGTTATGGGCCCAGCCTTACGGGGTCCCTGACCAGCCTAGCGGGGTGCCCGTGGAATGTCTGAGAGCCAGCCCTAGTGAGGACTCAACTCAGCCTGGGAGAGACCAGCTTGGAAAAGTACCAGAGCTTCGGTGAGCCGTGCTGAACGATGGAGTGTGCAGCTGCGAGACCAGGTCTGTGGGCGAGAGGTTATCGCATTCTCCAGGAGTGGGGGAGTAGCCTGCCTGAACTGCCTGTGTGCAGCAAGAGCCACGCCGGGAGCGCGGACAGCTTTTTTCCTGCTTGTGAGCTTTGTGGAGCCGGGAGTGAATTATGGCTCAACAACAGTCTTACCAAGTGATGGATAAATTAACTTCGTCCAACTACGACGTTTGGGCTTTCAAAATGAAACACTATCTCATCAGAGAAGGAATTTGGATTTATGTTGATGACCCACCTGACCCAATCCCAGCAGGGGACCAGCCGAAAGCAGACCGTGCCTTGGCTTGCATCGTCCTGTCGGTAGCAGATGATCAGCTTCTGCACATAACATCAGCTTTAACGGCACGGGAGGCTTGGCAAGCACTGCGGACAGTTTATGTCCAAACTTCAGCTGGGACTATAATGACTTTGATGCGTCGTCTTTACCGGAAGGTTCAAGCACCAAATGAGTCGGTAAGAGACCATGTAAATAAACTGACTGAACTTTTTCAAATGCTCGAAGGGAGGGGGAAGACTATATCTCAACAAGACAAATGTTATTTGTTAATTAGTTCCCTGCAACCCTCCTTCGACACCTTAATTGCTTCTCTAGAAGGAATGGATCCGAATCAGCTTTCCTTCAACCACGTTCTTGGTCGGGCGATAGAATGGGAGGAACGGCATAAACCGGCCTTGGTTGCCAAGCAACGGCCTGTGGAATGTACAAGTGCCGGGGAGGCTCCCAGAGAGAACAGACCTGTGAAATCTGAGCCGGGGTTACCAGCCACTGCTCTGCGTGTAAAGAAATGTTATTCTTGTGGGTCAAAAAATCATTTAAAGAAAAACTGCCCGTCTATTAGGAGAAATACGGCTGGCAGTCATTGTAATTTTCAGACCAGCAGACCAGCCGCATCTCTGGTTACAACACAGAAAGTGGAAAGTGCGTTTATAATTGATAGTGGAGCTTCAATACATCTGGTGAAAAGTCCTGATTTGCTGACCAATGTGCAGGAATCGCCACTAAATCATGTCAGCCTAGCAGATGGACATGCTGTCGATGTATCCTGTGCCGGAGATCTCACGCTGCCTGGGATAAATCACACCTTCAACAACGTTCTGGTTGTCCCTAAACTGGAGTCCAATCTCCTAAGCGTGCGAGAAATAACCAAAGCTAACTTTGATGTAGTTTTCACAAAAGACTGCTGTGCTATAAAGAAAGGGGGGAGGGAGCTTGCGAAAGCAAACCTGGTGAATGGAGTATATCTGCTTGAGAGTTCTCAGATTACAGCTTCGGCTGTGGTGACAGGGAACGTCAACCCTCACAATGAATGCGTTCATTTGTACCACCGCAGAATGGGTCATATATCTTTTGGTGTTCTCAGTAAAACTCTTGCTTTGACAGGGAATGAGAGTGTAAAACCTTGTAAAACGTTCCTGGACTGTGGGGTCTGTAAGCAAGTAAAAAGCCATGCTTTTCCAGTTGCTCAGAGGAGTGAGAGGGAATCCACTTACCCATTACAGTTAATTCATGCGGATATTCTAGGCCCATTTCCACCAAGTTTATCAAATAACAAATTTGCGTTAGCTTTGCAGGATGATTATTCAAAATTTGTTTGGGTTTACATACTTAAACACAAATCTGATGTTTTTGAAACGCTGAGGTACTGGTACAAAAGAGTGAAAAATCAGTTGGGTGATCTTAAAGCTTTGCAAACAGACATGGGGTCTGAGTTCATGTCTAACAAAATGCAGCAATGGTTAAAAAGTTTAGGGGTGAAGCATCGTGTAGCCAATGTTTGTTCTCCAGCGGAAAATGGGGTTATAGAACGCAGAATTTCTACTTTGCAAACAATAATGTATGCCATGCTTGCTGATGCAAACCTGCCAAAAAGCTATTGGGCTGAAGCATTGAAGTATGCTGCTCATGTATCAAATAGAGTGTGGACTAGGGTGACTGATAATATTCCTTATGCCATGCTTTATGGAAAAATGCCTAAACTGGATTTCTTACGTGTATTTGGTTCTCAAGCGTGGGTGAACATACCTTTGACTCAGCGCAGAAAAGGTGGTCATAGGTCAAAACTGTTAACCTTCTTAGGATGTCAGTCTGGTATGAAGGCTTATAGATTTGTAAATAACCATAACCAAGTGAGTTTCAGCAGGTCAGCCAATTTCACAGAAGGAAAGAACTGGCATTCTATTCATGCAAACTCACTGCCTGAACAAACAGTGTTGCCTTTGACAGGTGATCCACAACCTGAATCTGATTCTGTGGATCCTGGACCCAGTACTTCCCAATCACAATCCCTGGGTACAAGTGATGTAAAGGTTGAAACCAGTACTCCTAGGAGATCTGAAAGAAGTAACAAAGGTAGACCTCCAGAGAGGTATGGTTTTGAAACCCAAGTGGTGAATATGGTTTGTGTCAAAGAACCTAATAACTATCATGATGTTACTAAAATGCCTGAAGGGGAGAAAAAAGCCTGGTTGGAGGCTATGCAAACTGAGTATGATTCCTTGTGTTCTAACAATGTGTTTGAACTGACTGAGTTGCCAGAAGGCAAGAAACTCATAGGTTGTAGATGGGTGTACAAGGTGAAACCGGTACAAGGTGGGCAACCCCAAAGGAAGGCCAGAGTGGTCGCACTAGGGTACAGCCAAGTGTTTGGGGACGATTTCGACCAAAGTTTTGCACCCACAATAAAGAGTCACACTTTAAATGTAGCCTTGACTAAGGCAGGTATTGATGGTATGAAAGTACAGCACTTTGACTTTGCTACAGCATATCTAAATGCAGATTTGGATGAAACTCTGTATATGAAACAAATACCTGGATTTGTGAACAAGAATCCAAACCTTGTGTTAAAACTAAAGAAGAGTCTTTATGGTTTAAGGCAATCTGGGCATCTTTGGAACCAATGTTTGACCAATACATTGGTGGAGATGGGATTCAAACAGAGTGTTGCTGATTCATGCTTGTTCAGCAAAATAATCAATGGAAAATGTTGTTACTTGATTTTGTTTGTTGATGACATTTCTTTTTTGTATGATACACAAGAACAGCTGCAGTGGTTTGAAAGCACAACTAAACAACATTTTAAGATGAAAAATCTGGGTCAAATCAGCCATTATCTAGGGATGGACATCACTAGAAATGCTGAAGGTTATTTTGAAATCTGTCAACAGAATAAAATTGTAAAATTGTTGGAGCAGTATAACATGTTAGATGCTAAACCTGTATCAACCCCAATTTCAACAGGGTATGTAAGAGAACCAGAGGATGAAAGTTTTCCTGACCAACAAATGTATCAATCTTTGATGGGCTCTCTTAATTATCTAGCTACTTGGTCCAGACCAGACATTAGCTATGCAGTACATGTTCTTTGCCAGAAAACAGCTAAACCATGCAACAAGGATTGGAATGCTGCAAAACGGTTGCTAAGATATTTAAAGGGCACTATGTCTTGTAAACTTGTTTTGGGTGCCAACAATGTGCAAGGAGTCCTAGCTTATAGTGACTCAAACTGGGGCACAAGTTCTGATGCCAAGTCAACTACTGGCTATGTGATTTTTGTGCACGGGTCTTTAGTCATTTGGAAGGCTGTTAAGCAGGGTTTTGTTTCGACCAGCACCTGTGAAAGCGAATACGCGGCCTTGAATGACTGTGCCATACAATTAGAATGGCTAAATCAATTATTGGTGGATTTCAATGTACAACATGAAATGCCTATGATTGTGTATTGTGACAATACAGCAGCTGAAATGTTGGCAGATGCTCAGGGTATCAGACCTAGGTCTCGCCATATTAACATTAGATATCAAAATGTAAGAGACATTGTACAGAGGAAATTGATTGCTATAAAACATTGTAAATCAACTGTAAATGTCGCTGATATGTTTACCAAAGGTTTAAATGAAATGCAGTTTGTAAACCTTAGGGGGAGACTCAACATGATCCTTCCTACTACAGATTAAGGGGGAGTGTTGTATGTTAATCAGATAGCAGGAAGATCATTAGGATCTAACTGACAGTTCAGTGACAGCTACATGTCAGCAGGTGGACTGATAAGCCTGTTCAAACCGGTTATGGCTGGCACTGGACAGTGTGCAGTCATCATGACTCAGCTTGTTGCTGATTGGTGCTACTGTGTATATAAGTCTGTACAGAAGCCATGTACGCTCTCTTCGGAGGTAACAAGTGTCTGGCGAAGCATTTTGTCTGTGTATTCTGTGAATAAACCCTTGTATATAGTGTACCACTGGACTGTGCAGTGTGGTTACTATAGAGGGGCAGAACAGCAAAGAACTGGTAAGAGCTGGGAGGCTGGAAAGTCTGCTAAGGTGCTGTCTTGGCTTAGACTGGTCTGTGGACCACTACACACGCTCTGCGCAACAGGGGGGGGGCTGGGGCTGGGCCAGAGGTATTGCTTTTGCTAGGAGAAAGGGTGGCTCCCGGGGGAGGCTGAGCACCTTCCTGAAAATTTCTGCGGGGGCTGAAGCCCCGCCGCCCCCACAAAGATTACGCCTATCTATCTATCTATCTATCTATCTATCTATCTATCTATCTATCTATCTATCTATCTATCTCTGCTCATACAACTATCACCTTAAGCAGCAATTACACTGAGGGCATTTTTCACTTCGGATGCCCTCTTAGAGGGTTTTTTGATTGGCTGATTTAAAAAAAAATTTTTTTTGTCAATGTTAGGATGATAGCATTTCAATGGTTCCCCCCTCCCGATTTTAAATTGTTTTAACTCTGCTTATACAGCTATCACCTTAAGCAGCAATTACACTGAGGGCATTTTTCACTTCGGATGCCCTCTTAGAGGGTTTTTTGATTGGCTGATTTAAAAAAAAATTTTTTTTGTCAATGTTAGGATGATAGCATTTCAATGGTTCCCCCCTCCCGATTTTAAATTGTTTTAAAATGTTGGGAAAGCTGCTATAGGGAGGGCAGGTGAGTCCATTGAGATATCAAACACAGTTAGTTGACTGTTAGCTGACAGTCTTACAGTGGTTCCCCATGTCAGTGGGAAACAGTGGGATTAGGTAGGGGCTACTAAGAGGTGGGGAGGCACTGAAAAGTGGGCCCCTTCAACCATATTGTTCACTTATTTATGATTGACCAGGCTGGCAAATGGCTGTTAAATAGTGGGCTCCATTGATTCCAGTGATCAGCTCAACTTTATTTGCGATTTCAGCAAGAGCAAGACAAGACTCCAGAGCCACAGCTCTGTTAAATAGCATGCAATTGCCACACCCAAACACACCCCACTCCCAATGATAGGCTATTTACATGACATGACTACTTGACTGGTTACTTCCAGAGTCCTGGTAGGCTATTGTTCTTGTGCTCCAAGCTCAGCCAGTCTCTGGTGTGACATACCTGGAATGGTTCAGTCCTGGTATATAACAATGGCAATCCTAGTTTCTGTGTCTGTGTAGTGCTGAATTCTGGTGGAAACTGTCAGGATTTTTAGTAAATATGCCACCAGAGCTCTAGTCAGCTCAGGATACTGCATTTTGAGAAACTACTGTCACCATGTGTGTGTTTTTATGAAGTTTTTGCTGGTAAGTCCTTACTATAATAGCATTGAGTGTGATATTTATTTTCCTTGTCCTTGGTTATGAACCAGGTGATGATGATGATGACTTTTTGCCAGACAATTTTGGGTGGTTTACTGGCCATTGAAGTGGGACATGCACTGCCTGTTTGTGGGTCACCACATGAACAACAACTTCCCATCATCTTGTGACAGCAGATGGAGGCTCATGGCTGGTCCAGTCACAAAGGGAGATCACACCCCACTGAGGGTTGCCGGTTGGTCAAGTCCACCAGGCAAACATCTTTAATCAATCAGAGGCCTGATTCTCATGGGCACCACCTATCAGAGAACCGCTTTCCAAATTAGCAACAGCTTGGGGCAATCACGGTCCCAGTCCTCTCACATAGAGCCAGAGGTCATTTCGGGGGGGATCGCAGTTCCCCCAGGTGAGGTACGGGGGGGCGGCACAGTTCCCCCGGGTGAGGTACGGGGGGTGGGGCACATGACGAAGCCCCGCCCCCTGCTTCCGGCCGCCCCGCCTCCGTCTCTCATTCAGCCAGGAGGAGGCAGGAGAAGAGGGAGGGTAAGTTGCTTCCTCCCTGCCTCTCCCCACCCCTGCCTGCCTGGGGCCAGGGAGGGCCTTCGCGGGGCTTCCTTGCACTCCCACTGGCCAGGACTGTTGGGGGCGGGGTGTGTGGCCTTATGACACACTTCCGGTGATGTCAGGGAGTGTGGCATATGCTAATGAGTTATGCTAATGAGTTCCCCTAGCTCTTTTTCTACGAAACGACCCCTGCATAGAGCCATACAGTCCCACCTACCACTCTTGGGCAGCCACCATAGGGTGCTTTAATAAAGGTTGTCAGGACTTCCACAGCATGGTCTGACGCACTGGCGTCACAATTCCTTTGACCCGGACATGTCTGTCTGCTGTTACTTTTTGGTCAGATGTCTGTGCTGTCCAAAATATGCAGAGCCTCCGTTTAAGTGGTGGACTATGGAAGATCAAACTTCGGAACTAGTGAGAAAGATTGCCGATCAGATACCTTTGGACCTAGTCGGAAAGATTGAGAATCAAATAATGGGTGCAGAGCGAAATATCGCAAGTCAGATAATAGGCATGGAAATAAAAACTGATCAGGTTATGAGTATGGTAGAACTGGTTGCTCAAGATCAGAATTAGATACACCAGATGTTGCTGGAGTTCTTAGAGACCAACTTGGACAACCACAACCATTGCTACCACCACTTTGCCCCTGGCAACAAAGTCACAGTAATTGGGGGGGGCAGGGGACACTGCTGTGGGGGGCAGGGAACACAGCTGGAAGGGGGTGGAGAACACTGGGGGGGCATCAGGAACTTGGATTCTGGCCCAAGCCTTGAATTATCAAAGTAAAAAAATTGGGAGACTCAGGCAAGCTCACTGATCAGAGATTCTCTCTGTGTACTGCATCCTGTAGACTTTGTTGCAACACAGACTTTAGGAGAGGGAAGCAGCTCTGCACTGCAACTCATACTCCTTCGCACAACACTTTTGGGATCATGGAACACTGGGTGGTTTGTGCAGTCCCCAAGAGCCCACCAAATACTGTAGGTCCAACTTCAGGCTTCACCTATTGCCTATATCCGTGTGCATACACCTACTGCAAGTTTATTCTACCTCAGGGAACCAAATGCATCAAACTCAACCATCCCAGGTATGTTCTCTGTGGTGTCTATGCATGGAGCTGGCTTGGTTGACTGCCCATTTAAGCATTTTAAAATAATATTTTTAAAAATTGTTTTCAGGAAAGAAAAAAGATACTACAAGAATAGGACAATGACAAAAACAACAAACAACAGCAACTACAATAGTGGAACTTATACTTTGTCTCTGGTTAACATAAGAAAATTGAATTGAATCTTATCTTATACACCTATCCCTAATTGATTAATCAATTTTAGGGAATAGCATCTACTTTTTAAATTATTTTCAAGCTTTCTGGGTATAATCCTCAATCCATCTATATTGTCTCGACCAATTATTTTCAAAAGTCCCTTCTTTTCCCCCTTGTAACTGTAAAGTTAATTTGTCCATTTCTGCTCCTTCAAGCAATTTGTAGATTATTTCTTCTTTCGTGGGTGTTTCTTCTTTTTCCCAATATTTTACATAAAGTATCCTGGCAGATGTCACAAATGTACTATCATATAAATATGCTGTTTTGTAAAATTTTGTGGAATAATGTTTAATAAAAACAGTTCAGGGTTAAACAATATACTTAAGTCTAATATTTGTTGCAATATTTAATGTATCAATATCCAGTATGTTCTTGCTATCTTACACCACCATCACATATGATAAAAGGAGCCAGTTTTGTTTTTACATTTCCAACATGAATTTGACAAATTTGGGTACCATTTAGCCAGATTCTCAGGAGTCATATGCCATCTGTAAAACATTTTATATACTTTTTTTTTAATATGAAACAGCTTTTGTAAATTTCATGTTCCATTTAAGCATTTTGAAGCCCCGGTTTGCTGCGACAGTGGAGAGGGCAGAAACTACAATTCCCAGATGTCTGTGCTAATATGAGGATGGCTGCCCTGGGAATGACGTTTAGTGCCAGGCACCTGCTGGGACTGGTCCGCAGGAAAGAGGGGATGACGACCTCAGGCTAGGTGGTTCTCTTTGTGGGGTGGAGAGGCTTACTGTTGTTACACACTCCAGTGTAGTTTGAATTGCTGTTATTTTATTGAGGATGTTTGTACTCCATATTTCTTCCAACATTTGTACCCGAGGCAGCTTACAAAGGTATAAAGATAATTTACGGACATCGTCTTGCTTGTCCTTGTAGGAATGCCCAGTGGATTTAGAAAGGTGTAAACTCTTTTTAGGATTGCACTTTAAGTCTTCTAATCAGTAGAACTTGTGAAAATTAGCCACATGTGCAAACAGATTTGCTTACTGCACATAATGTTTCTCTTGCTAGTTGTAGGATGGTGGAAAGTGGGAAATTTTATTTAATTGTAATAGCTGGGAAATTTTCTGTAGGGGAAATGGTGTGCTGTGGCTGGGGAACACGGTGATTTGTGGGAGATCTCCAGGCCCCACATGGAGATTGGGATGTGTATTTTACCTCAGGACTCCCAACAGCAACAACAAGCTGTTTAGAATGTTAGAGGTAAAGGCCAATCAGGCCACATATGCATATGACCTCTGTGTTCTGATTGGCTATTGGGGGGAGAGGAAAAGTAAACTGTTTAGAATATTGGAGGCGAGACTCGGGCAACGTAGCCAGTGGATAGGCACAGCTTCTGAATGACATCACGGAGCCATAGGCTGTGGGCGCCGTGTGGAATGTTCAGTCACAAGTCAGAACGGGGTGTGTAAATAAATAAATAAATAAATATAAAACTTTATTGAGAGTGAAAAAAGCTTTACAGAGTAGTATATCATAACATTATACAACAAGGGACGGAAGTTAGTAATACAGAATAATTTACAACGTACAGAGCATACTGTAGTAATATGTCTGTGTATTGTTTGCCAGGTCAATTGTGAGATGGGTGCAGTGATCTAGTGTGGTTGTTTTATACTTTCTTGTGTCAGTTGTGGATCAGAGGTATAACCATTTGTGATATATTTGCTTAGAAGGAAGCATATCGTGAGTTACTATATAATCTAGCCCCGGAGCCCAGATACGAGTGAATTTAGTGTATGTTGTGAGATCTGTGTATAGAGTCTGTTATCTTGGCTGTTACAAATTGTTCCCATATTCTGTCTTGCCAGGATATGAGTGATGGGGCTGAAGCAGATTTCCAGGCCACCTCAATCGTTAATCTTGCTGTGGCTAGTGGTATTGCTATAAATTCTTTAGTAGCTCCTTTTATTGTGTCGTCCCATAAGTTTAACAAGACTACTTCAGGAGTGCAGGGAATCATTGTTTGTGTGATTAAGTTGATATGTGTTACCACGGTTTCCCAGAAATGAAGGATCTGAGGGCAGGACCACCAGCAGTGTAAGTAGGTGCCTGTCATCCCGCACTTTTTCCAACAAGTTGGATGATTGGAGGCCATCATTTTGTGCAATTGGTACGGAGTGAGGTACCATCTTGATATTAGTTTAAAGAATTGGAGGCGTATGTTGTAAATTGCAGAGTTGTTAGCAGGGGACGCCCATATATAATTCCAGTGTGAATCTCGACCATTCAAATTCCCACCTGAGTTGATATTTCAGTTTACAGTTCTTGTTATCTTCCGTTTGAATTAATTTGTAATTTTTTGATAAGATTCCTTTAGGTGAATTAGGGTATGCCAGGATTAGCTTTTCCAGGTGTGTTAGCTCTCTTTGGAAGAGTCCTGATCCAGCCAGGTGTTCCGTCAAGTTTTTAAGGTGTAGATATTGGTGCCATGGTGTTTGCTGTCCTAATTTGAGGTCAAAGTAACTTTTGTCTTGAATCCTGCCTTTCTTCACAAGATCGTGGAGACATCCCAAGTCTGCCTTAGTCCAATTCTCAAACGCATTTGGGATTGCACCAGGGGGAACAATTCCTGGTGAGTGTAGGCCGTTAGCTGAGATATGCCCGTTGGTAAGAGTTTCTTATGTTGGTCCCAGATTTTAATTGAGGTTGAAAGCAGAAAGCAATTTTTTTTATAGTTTTCGGTTGTTTGTTCTGCGCAATCCAGAAGAGTTCATGGAGACTGTAAGGTTTGGAGTATTTTTGCTCAATTAACATCCAGGGTTTTTCTTGGTTTTTGAACAGCATTTGACGAATATATGAGAGTACCAACGCTTGGTAGTAGGCGTAAAGATGTGGTACGTCAAGCCCTCCTAAACATTTAGGTCTGTGTAGGCTTCCTACTCTTTCAGTAGATTTTTTGCACTGTTGAATATATCATAGAAGTTACACTTGCATAGATCCTTTAGATTTAAAGGAATTTGTACCCCTAGATGTCGCCATTGCTCTGTGACCCATTTATACGGGTAGCTGCCTTGAATACTTGTTGTCGACTCCTGGGTAAGGTTTATCTGGTATATCTCCGATTTGGATGAGTTGATGCGTAGCCCGGATATGGCCCCAAATTTGTTCAGAACTACTTGTATCTCCTTTAAGGAATGAGTGGGGTTCGAAATGTAGATCGTCCGCATAGAAATTTGTTTTATGTGCATGTCCTTCTATTGTTATTCCCGATAGTCATGGGTCTGTTCTGAGGTCTTCCTCAAGCGGCTCTATTGTCAGTGCAAAATTTAGTGGTGATAGAGGGCAGCCCTGTCTTGTGCCTCTTAAGAGAGGGGAAAAGCTTGAGTTCCATCTGTTGACTCGAAGTTTGGCTTTGTTATGAGAATAAAGAGTGTGTATCACCCTTAAGAAGTTGACTCCAAACCCTAGTTTTTTTAAACAATGCCATCATATACGGTACGTCGACTGAGTCAAATGCCTTTTCGAAGTCCAGCGCTAATATGAGTGATTCTCGGTGAGATTACAACGTAATCAAGAGAAAAGGCTGCTACAACACGTAAAATGATTAAACCCAGATATTCTCTTCATACAAGTATCGCACATACGTATAGATTCTGCACCTATCTTGAAAAGCACTCTATTCCCATTGCAAATATAAGCCCCAGGATCCTCCAATTCAAGAGGCATAGCAATCCTACTGAATAAAAATCTGAAGTTCACTCTGGAGGTGACAGTCAGAGACCCTCTAGAGAGATACCTGTTTATCAAAGGAACTATAGAAGGAAGAAAAATGACCTTAGCCTCGATCTACACCCCGAACAAAACGCAGATCCTGTTCTTAGACTCTACCTTCACAGAACTCACCCACTTTCAGGAAGGAGATCTTATTACAGGAGGGGATTTAAATCTAATTGCAAACGCAAAAATGGACAGGCCATGGCCCACCCCGAGCAAAGCCCTGAAAGCTTCCATTGACACTAAACTCTCCCGGCTTTTCTCGAAATTTCACCTATCTGATGGCTGGAGGTTTTTACACCCAGGAGAAAGGAACTACACATATTTCTCACCTAGACATGACATATTCACTAGAATAGACTATTAGTCTCCCAATCACTGCTATCATCACTTACCACAATGGAGATTGACAACAGGTATTTAACTGAGCACGCATGGTTAGTGGGGAACCTAGATCTCATGTCAAGAATTGATACAGACCGCACTTGGACAGAAGTATTTTATTGAACACAATTGCGAAAGAAAAAATTGAGCAAGATATTAAAAACTTATCTGCAGAAAATGACACACAAGACGTTTTGCCAGCCATACTATGGGACGCGATGAAGGCTGTCATAAGAGGCTGACAGGAGTAGGGTGGAGGGTTGGGCTCTGCAGCCTGGTGACTTTGTGTACATTTCCACTAAGAACATTAAGATGTTGCGTCCCAGCAGGAAATTGGGGTGGAAATTCAGTGGCCCTTTTAGGGTGCGCAAGGTGATTAATGATGTGGCTGTTGATGTTGAATTGCCAAAGAATTTGAGGTCTTTGCATTCTGTATTTCATTTCAGCCTACTGAAGAAGGATACGGGGTCGTGCCAGTGGCGAGAAGCCAAACCCACGCCTCCCCCCATCTTGATCGAGGGGGATGAACATTATGAAATCAGAAAAGGGGCAATGACCCGCATAACCGCACTAGAAAACCAACACAAAATAACAGAAAATTAAAAAAACCCTCCAAAAATTAGAGGCTGAATGGAAAATTTTAGAAGACTTAGAAGTTACACAGATTCAAAAAAAACCTGGTCTACCTCAAACAAAAATACTGGCAGAAATCCCCTAAATCTACCAAACTACTGGCGCGGAGAATTAAAGATAAAAGAAAATCGACCCTCATAAGCTCCGTGACAGATAAAAATGGCCAGCAATGGCACACAGCCAGGGAAATAACTACTATTTTTGCTGAATATTACAAAAATCTATATAACACCAGGAATCCAAACCAGGAAGCAATAAGAACTATCTCAACTCAATAGTGACTTTACCACAACTGTCGCATAATCACTCAAAGTTAATGGAAAGTGCAATCGCTAAGAAAGAAATACTAGACACCATCAAATATCTAAAACCTAACAAAGCCACAGGTCCAGACGGCATACCAGCTGAATTCTATAGAACATTCAGTGCAACGATAGTGAACCACCTGGTAAGGACTTGCAACAACATACTATAAAATGGTATAATGCCGCCCTCATGGTCTGAATCAGCTATAATAGTCATACACAAGGACAAGAAAGATCCAACTAACCCTTCTTCCTACAAGCCAATTGCACTGCTTAATCATGACAACAAAGTCTTCACAACAATCCTAGTGAACAGATTAAAATCCTTCATACCTATGTATGTCAAATCAGAACAAACCAGATTTATTCCAAACAGACAATTGACAGATAACATACGCAAAACTATTGACATAATCACTCATGGGGGTGTAAATATATGATTGGATTAGGTTAAGATTCAGTACTTGACAATCTCATTTTATCTATGCCGTACCAAGAAAGAGCGTGGCTTGAAAAAATATCTATTAGATCTAACTATTTATCTGAGATTTGCAGTATTCTAAATGATGATGGGTGCCGCATGATGGAGTGAGCTCCCATCTCTAGTTCCAGCTCCTGCCAACCTAGCAGTTCGAAAGCAAGAAATTGCAAGTAGATAAATAGGTACCACTTTGGTGGGAAGGTAACAGTGTTCCGTGTGCCTTGGTGTTTAGTCATGCCGGCCACATGACCACGGAAATGTCTTCAGACAGCGCTGGCTCTTCAGCTTTGAAACGGAGATGAGCACCACAACCCTAGAGTTGGATTCGACTGGCTTTCGAGCAAGGGAACCTTTACCTTTACTTTAAATGATGACTGCAACACACTTTGCATATTTACAGTGGAATCCTAAACAGCATTATAGCTTTCTTAATAATTTAGATTATTCCTATGTAGATCAAAGGAGTTTTGGATCATTTAATTTTCATGTTGTCTGAAGGCAATAAGCCAAATTACTTTCCAGACTGAAGGCACATGATACTGCCGAAGCTAAGCAGGTATGGGTTGGGTCCATACTTGGAACAGACATCTACTGGTAATACTGTGTACATTCCTTATGGGTTTATGCTAAATAAACACTGTGTGCCTAATTTTCTTGATAAAATCTTCATTGTTGTCTTCTCACATAATAAAGTTGAATGTCTCACAGCTAGGAAAGACTTTGATGTAAATTAGCTGCCTTTGTTTATGTGTCGAATAATGCTGCTTGCTTTGAACCACTTTTAGGAAAGCAGGCTGTCCTAGCTCAAAGGGCATGGTAGAGTTAGGATTGTGAATAAATCAGGGTTGCACTTAACTGTGACTATTGTTCATTGAGTGACTTCTGTGCAGGCACACCGTGGGACTGCAGGAACACAGGTTGGCTGTGAAATAGAATTTTCTGTAGCTGTCTAGAGCTTTAGGCATCTTTGGGGGGCACCTCCTCACTCATACATGCATGATAGAATTTTCCACTAAAACAAGTTATGTGCCGTGAGGGAGAGGCACCCACTTCCCACAGTTCTAGTAGAGAGTTGGGTACAGATAATGGGAGAGTCTGTTGGGTACAGATAATGGGAGAGGACAAGAGGAAGGAGAATGTCCCCATTCCAGAACCCAAAGGGAACAATTGCACCACTTAGCTATGTAAGAAGACTGAGTAGATGGCTTATGTGAATTGAGGAGGGCATTAACTATTGGCAAGGAGCAGGCTATTGAAACTCTGTTATTAACCATAGATCCAGGTGGTCAGCCTTTTTTTCTTGCTGACATGACATTGCATCCACCTCAGAAAGTGCTGTTAAGTGATCTCCACGCCTGGGAGGAGAGAATGGAGATTCTCGGTTTGCTTCCCACAATTAGAAAATGCACTTTTAGACATTTGTCTGATATTCAGACATATTTATTGCTTTGCAGGTATTGACCTTATAACTTTAGCTTGTTATTTTTGACTTCGCATATCTTAAACATCATCATGTTACATGTTAATTTCCCTGTCTATAAGTTTCAACCTTACCCACCATTCCAATGTATTTGCCTCTGCCTTCACTGTGGAAGATGAGAAGTGCTTGCCCATTCCAGAACTGCTGATTTCAGGAGGGGTGTTGAAAGACCTGAGTCAGATTGAGGTGACAAGAGAGGAGGTCCTACAACTGATAGACAACTTAAAAACTAATAAATCACCAGGCCCAGATGTGTTCTGAAAGATCTCAGATGTGAACTTGTGGATCTCCTGACAAAAATATGTAATCTTTCATTAAAATCTGCCTCCATTCCTGAGGACTGAAAGGTAGCTAATGTCACTCCCATCTTTAAAAATCCAGGAAATTACAGGCCAGTCAGTCTGACGTTGATACTGGGTAAGTTGGTGGAAAGAATTAGTAGGCATGTTGATGAACAAAACCTATTGAAGAAGACTCAGCATGGGTTCTGTAAGGGAAGATCTTGTCTCACTAACCTGTTAGTGTTCTTTGAGGGAGTGAACAAACATGTGGACAAGGGGGAACCAATAGATGTTGTTTATCTTGACTTCCAGAAAGCTTTTGATAGTTCCTCATCAAAGCCTCCTAAGTAAGCTCAATAGTCGCGGGATAAAAGGACAAGTCCTTTTGTGGATCAAAAACTAGCTAATTAATAGGAAACAGAAAGTGAGTATAAATGGGCAATTTTCTCAGTGGAGGGTGGTAAGCAGTGGAGTACCACAAGGATCAGGAGCTGCGGTGGCTCAAGTGGTTAAGATGCTGAACTGCAGGCTGTGGAAGTTCAGTAGTTCAGCAGTTCGAGACCCGAGTTGTCGCATGATGGAGTGAGCTCCCATCTCTAGTTCCAGCTCCTGCCAACCTAGCAGTTCGAATGCAAGAAATTGCAAGTAGATAAATAGGTACCACTCCGGTGGGAAGGTAACAGCGTTCCGTGCACGTTGGTGTTTAGTCATGCCGGCCACATGACCACGGAAATGTCTTCGGACAGCGTTGGCTCTTCGGCTTTGAAACGGAGATGAGCACTGCAACCCTAGAGTTGGACTCGACTGGCTTTTGAGCAAGGGAACATTTACCTTTACTTACCACAAGGATCAGTACTCGGTCCGATGCTTTTTAACTTGTTTATTAATGATTTGGAGTTGGGAGTAAGCAGTGAAGTGGCTAAATTTGCAGATGACATGAAGTTGTTCAGGATGTTAAGAACCAGAGAGGATTGTGAGGCACTCCAAAGGGATCTGTCGAGGATGGGTGAGTGGGTGTCAACGTGGCAAATTGGGCTCAGTGTGGCCAAGTGCAAAGTGATGCACATTGGAGCCAAAAATCCTAACTATAAATACACATTGATGGGATCCGAACTGGCAGAGACTGACGAAGAGAGAGATCTTGGAGTCGTAGTAGATAACTCACTAAAAATGTCGAAACAGTGTGCAACTGCAATAAAAAAGGCCAACACTATGCTGGAGATTAGTAGGAAGGGAATTGAAAACAAATCAACCAGTATCATAATGCCCCTGTATAAATCAACGGTGTGACCTCATTTGGAATACTGTGTACAATTCTGGTCACCACCACATCTCAAAATGATATTATAGCATTGAGAAAAGTGCAGAAAAGGGCAACTAGAATGATAAAAGGATTGCAACACTTTCCCTATGAAGAAAGATTAAAGTGCTTGGGGCTCTTTAGCTTGGCGAAACAACAGCTGAGGGGTGACATGATTGAGGTTTATAAGATTATGCATGGGAAAGTGCAGGTAGAGAAAAAGGTACCTTTCTCCCTTTCTCACAATACAAAAACTTGTGGGCACTCAATGAAATTGCTGAGCAGTCAGGTTAGAACAGATAAAAGGAAGTACTTCACCCGAAGAGTGATTAACACATGGAATTCACTGCCACAGGAGGTGGCGGCGGCTACAAGCATGGACAGCTTCAAGAGGGAACTGGGTAAACATATGGAGCAGAGGTCCATCAGTGGCTATTAGCCACAAGGTATAGAAAGGAACTCTCAGTCTGGGGCAGGTGATGCACTGTATTCTTGGTACTTGGGGGGGGCAACAGTGGGAGGGCTTCTAGTGTCCTGGCCCCACTGGTGGACCTCCTGATGGTACCTGGGTTTTTTGGCCATTGTGTGACAGAGTGTTGGACTGGATGGGCCATTCGCCTGATCCAACATTGGCTTCTTTTATGTTCTTATGAAAAAGTTTGCATGCATACAGAAGCTCATACCTTGAATAAACCTTTGTTTGTCTTTTTTTTTTTTACTGCCCCAGAGGAGGCAGGATTTTATTACATTTTTCACAAAAAATACACACATAAAACACAAATGTACAAAGAAATATAGAAATACATACTAACACACATACTAACACCTGGGGGTTATTGTCGTTTTAACACATGTTTATACTATTGCCTAGTCTGCCTTAGTAACAATTACTCATGAACCGTGTAAGCAACTTTTCTATTGTCCTAAAACCAGTATACATTTCCCTAATATTCAATTAGTCTGTCCCTTACAAAATAGCCTAAATATGCTTATCATACCAATTATAAAATCATGTCCAAGTATTCTGGAATGTCGAGTCTGTTGCGCCTTTTATCAATAAAGTCCGTTTATCCAATTCCACTGCCTCCAAGACTTTGTTTATAAATTCTCATTTTTTCGGTATTTCCAGTAATTTCCAATATTTTGCATAAAGAATTCTGGCAGCCGTAGTTAGAAAGACTATCAAATAACGGCCCTCTTTCTTTTAATTGTCTGGTAAAATAGTCAAGAACAAAACCTCTGGTGTAAAAGGTATTACTGAGCCTATTACCTTTTGCAAAATTTCATGCACCGTTACCCAATATTTCTTAGATCTTTCACAGTGCCACCACATATGATAAAATGAACCAACCTTATTTTCACATTTCCAGCACTTATTAGAACATTTCGGATCTATTTTAGCTAACTTTTCAGGTGTTACATACCATCTATAAACCACTTTGTTGGTCTTAAAAGTGCCACTGGACTCTAATTTTGTTATTAACCATATAATTAAATGAAGTTTGTAGAGCAATACAGGACCTACATGAAGGACTTCCAAGGAATTTAGGAAGTGTGTGAAGCACCTCTTGGAATATTTTTTTTTTAAATTTTGGTGAATATTTTGTGTGTATGTTTGCAAGCCTGGAAGTCATGGTGACTTTTGGCAACCCTTACTGGGGCTAGGACATTTCAGAGAGGTGGCTTGATATTATCTGCTTCTGCATCCTGGCCCTGGTTATTCCTTGGAGGTCTCCCATCCAAATACTAGCTAGGGTCGGCCCTGCTTAGCTTTCAAGATCTGATGAGATTGGGCTTGCCTGTGCTATCCAGGTCAGGGTGTACCTCCTGGACCTCTTGAGAGTACCCTATTTGATGGGGCCAAAATGGAGCAATTAGATGCAATGGCAGCTGTCTAACCAGATCTTGCAGAGAACCCTGCCTATAACGAGAATGCTTGGAATGAATAAAACAGTACCTCTTCTCATGAAATTCAGAAAGGATTTTCAGTAGCATCGGGGTCCCTCCCTACTAGAACTGCAGGAAAGAGGTGCCTCTTCCTCACAGTACCTGATGGTTTTGGTGGGAATGCACATGTGGAGGAGGAGGCACCCCCTCAGAGTTGCCAAAAGCACTAGAAAATTCACTTGCACGGTCCCAATCTGGGACAGCACAGAAGACCAAAGGTGAAGCATGAGATTTTAAAACTCCTTCTGCAGTTTTCTACCTCTGATTTATCTCTCCCCTCAAGAAAAAGCACATTACCAGATCCAACTGACAGATTCAACTGTCAAGCTCATCTGGTTGGCTCAGATTGAGCCGGCTGAAGCTGAACCCGGCGAAGGTGGAGGTCCTATGCCTATCGGGGCAGTACGGGGGTGGGGATCACTGGTGCCAACGCCAGAGATTAGGAATTTGGGAGTGCTCCTGGATGCTTCCTTAACAATGGAGGCCCAGGTAGCAACCACTGCTAAATTGGCCTTTTACCATCTTCGGCTGATTCGGCAGTTGGTTCCCTTCCTTGGCCGCAACGACCTGGCTACAGTGATCCATGCGATGGTCACCTCAAGACTAGACTACTGTAACGCTCTTTACATGGGGCTACCCTTGACACAAATCCGGAAGCTGCAGCTAGTGCAGAATGCCGCAGCCAGGCTTTTGATGAGTCTCCCTAAATGGGAGCACATCCAGCCCGCGCTGAAGGCACTGCACTGGCTGCCAATAGCATACCGAATTCGCTTCAAAGTACTGGTATTGACCTTTAAAGCCCTATATGGCCAGGGTCCGACATACCTGCGGGACCGCCTTTCCCCATACATACCCCAGTGAGCACTACGGTCAGGGTCACAACATTGACTGACCATTCCAGGCCCTAAGGACGGCAGGCTTGTTGCCGCCAGGGCCAGGGCCTTTTCAGTGCCGGCTCCATACTGTTGGAACGAGCTGCCGGAAGAGATCAGGGCCCTGCAGGACCTCTTACAGTTCTGCAGGGCCTGCAAGACAGAGCTCTTCCACCAGGCCTTCAATTAGGAGCTGCCTCACCACTATCTCTAACATCTGTGGCCCGGGCATGGAGATTGTGCCACACCATCGCACAATGCTGAAGATCCCTGAATTGCAAATAACTGTTTGTATATTATATAATATGCCATCTTGATTACTGTACGTTGACTATTATCACTAGCACTTTAATAATTGGATTGTTTTATGTTTGTAATATTTAAAATGTTTTTAACTTTTGTATATGGTTTTATGGTACTGGGTACCAATTAACATAAGCCACCCTGAGCCTGCTCATGGGAAGGGCGGGGTATAAATTGAAGTAATAAATAAATAAATAAACTTTCTGAACTCACTGCCCCTCCTGCGAGGCTCTATAGTTAGATGGCTTAACAAGAGGGTTAGACAAAGTAATGGAGTATTAGATTTTTGTAGTGATTAGTCACGATTGACCCTTGATTTTTGGAGACTGATTCTTCAGAATACCAGTTCCTGGAAGACTAATCGGAGGGCTGTTGCCATCATGTCATACTTGTAGGCTTAGAGACAGGAAGCTATACAATTCTTGGTCTGATCAGGGCTATTTTTGGGCAGGAACGCACAGGAACGGAGTTCCGGCTGGCTCCTGAGTTGGCCACGCCCAGCAGGAACTCATCAGCATAATAGGCCATACCCAATAGCAGAAACTCATTAGGATTGGCTACATTAGGGGTGTGTGGCCTAACATGCAAAGGAGTTCCTGCTACAAAAAAAGCCCTGGGTTTTGACAACAAACAAGGTAAACAGAATAAGAAGGGAAAGGTGGGTGTGGCTGGATGACCACACTTCTGGTAACATGGGGGTGTGGCCTAATGTGCTAATGAGCTGTGCTGTCAGGGTGTGGCCTAATATGCTAATGAGTTTTGCTGTTGGGTGTGGCCTATTATGCTAATGATTTCCTGCTGGGCTTTTTCTACAAAAAGAGCCCTGGCTGATCCTTCAATAAGTAGCATGAACATTTTTATGTGAGAGTAAGACAATGTATAGCATTAAATAATTCCTAGATACACTGTATCCTTGTATGACATATTTTCAAATACATGTTTATTGTTTAAATGTGAATATTTTTAGTAAAAATTAATAGGATATAATATGTTGGATAATATTCTAAAGAGTTGAGGTTTTCAACATTATATTCAGAACAATATCAAGTGTTCATGCACACAAAAGCTTATACCCATAATAAAACTTTGTTGGTCTTAAAGGTGCAGTTGAGGTTTTCAACATCATATTCAGAACAATATCAGTAAAAAAAGTCTTCATGCACACAAAAGCTTATACTATGAATAAAACTTTGTTGGTCTTAAAGGTGCCACTGGACTCAAACTTTGTTCTGCCGCTTCAGACCAACACAGCTACCCACCTGAACCTTATATTGGTAAAAGTTTAACTTGATATCCAATTATGCTGGTAGTCCTGCTATGACTTTGATACTGTTTGACCCAACAATATCGTCTTTTTTCTAATTTCAACTTTTATTTTTTTCTACTTCTCATAAAGCAAAAATTAAGACAGTCTCTAAAGTATTGACGGAATTTTTACTTGTAGAAATTAATAAATTCCTTTAATATGCCAAACACAGTACAGTTTTATATGATAACCAAGTTATACATGATGCATTTCCTATTGTTAAATCAGTAAAATAAGTTCAGATTCGATAAAAAAAGTATGTATTGCATATATTTTCAATTTCCTCCCAGATCTATATTTTCTATGAAAAAAATCTAGGAGGAAAAATGGGAATTTTCCTCATGGCTTCAAAATTTCCAGAAAGTTTACATATCCATGTTAAGTCGGAAGCTATAAGAGAACTTGTAGGCACTTTATATTTCTTTTAAAACATTTTTGTTGTAAAATTTCCCACTTTTTAAAAGGGAATTAAAAAATCAGGGTGAAAAGATGGCAGCTCCACCTTGGAATATAGTTCATTGTCATGGTACCTGTACAGTCCCACATGAGTTCCTGTGCACACACAGGCCTGCTATTGAGAGATTTTGAAGCTCAAAAAATCTATAAGACACAGGAAGAGGAAAACAAACCTGACCCAAAAAGTGGAATCAAGAACCAAAAGGGTGAGAAGTCAAATGAAGGGCCAATATTAAAAAGCTATTTGCTTCAAGACACTCTAGCTCTGACTTTGATAGCCACACAGGTGTTTTTTGGACCTTAATTGGAAGATGTTCTAATAGGGCAGCCAACTCCCCCGGTAGGGCGGAAATACCCCGCCCCGGAGGCTCCGTTTCCCGACGCCGGGGAATCGGGGCCCGGGGGAAACCCCTCCCTGGCGTGCGCGTCACCGGAAGTGACGTCGCACGCTGGGGGCGGGGCCACGCCATTTGAGGTGAAAACTCTTTGGCAACCCTATGTTCTAATACAGCAACTGTGCATTTGGCACCAGACCCATGACTTTCACCTTTTGAGGCCTCACAAACATCTTTGTCATGTGTCTTTAGAATTTCCTGCTTAACCTTCCTCTTCTTGGTCCATTATTCACTTATTGGTTATCTTATTGCAATATGTAGGCCCCGTTCATACGAGCCCATTTGGGACGGGAGTGGGACGGAACAGGGGCGGAGCAAACGGACGCGATCCCACCTCAACATCTGGGGAGCGTGCCATCTCCGTCCCTGATCCGGCCCGAATGGCGCTACCCCGCTGCAAAAACGAACCACCTATCTAGGTGGTTGCAGCCGTCTGGAGCGCCCCAAGCCGGCCGTGGGATCGGCGGCGCGTTCTTGCGCCGCCGCATCCCAGCCCCCGGCCGTACTGCGCATGCTCGGGCATGCGCAGTTCGGCAGCCTCCCCCTCCCATCGGGCTCGTCCTCCCCGGCGTCTGCTCTTGCCGGGGAGAAGAGGCGCTGCGGCCAGGGGATCCGTGGGATCCCGCCGCAGCGTCTCAACGTTGGAGCGGCTCTATTAGCCGCACTTTTGCTTCGTGGTTTCCCTGCCGTATGGCAGGGGCCGTATTTAAGTTATGTGTACCTCAATATTGTTTGACCTCTGAAGAAGGCCCCAAGAGGGCCGAAACGCGTCAGGTCATGTGTATTGGCCCTTGTGTTTAGGCTATAGTTTTTTACGAGGCTTTCATTGGGCCCTTATGTATGTTTTTAACTGTCTTTCTAATAAATACTTGTATTTTTGTATATTATAAGTTTTAACTAGGTTTTTAATATTGACCCTTCATTTGACTTTCTTCTCACCCTTTTGGTTCTTGGCTGAAAAAATCTAGACGGGACTTCTTTCCCCATCTCCATGCTCTTCCCTTTTCTCTCTGCTGCCAAGGAGAGAGGTTCTTCTCTTCGAAGTTCTGTGTGAAAAAAATTGTGGCCTTTGGGATTTCTTCTGTTTGTGGCAGACCATATAGAACAGAAAAAGAATTCAAAACAACCAGCTTCAATTACATTGGCCTAGAAAGCTCTCTTTAAAAAATGCATGTGTTGCAGGGCTCTCAAGATGCCCGGTATGTAGACAGTAGTGATATGCATAATGGAATTCTCAGGGGTCATTTTGTAGAAAAAGAGGTCTAGGAGTTTATTAGCATAACTCACTAGCATATTAGCATATGCCACTCCCCTGACATCACCAGAAGTCAGAAGGCAACACCCACCGCTCAGGCTCCACTGGACTGTTTTGGGTTGCTAGCTGGGGGGGGGGGGGAAACACAGACGGACATGCAGATCTGCCCTCGCAGAGGAGGGAGAGCTTGTACCTGAATAAAACTTGGTCTTAAAGGTGCCACTGGACTGTTTTAGATTGCTAGCTGGGGGGGGGGGATGCACAGATCTGCCCTCACACAGATCTGTGCAGAGAGAGAGAAAGAAAAAGGGAAAGAAAGAGGGAGAGATGGAAATAAGGAGGGAAACAGGGAAGGAAGGAGAGAAGGAAAAAAGGAGGGAAAGAAAGACAAAGAAGGAGTCTAGCCCTACCAGCCAATCATCTTTGCAGACAAACTGCAGAGAGGGAATGCATTGTACATGTGAACCAGGTATGCATGCATGCCTGTCAAGAAATTGGCCTTTTAAAAATCTGTTTCTTGGCCTTCCAAAGTCTTTTGTTTCAGTCTTTTGAGCCTAATTAGATTACTGAAGGCCTCTTGGAAAATTAACATCATGATGACTTGCAGTTGAGAGAGAGAATGATAAGGGATGAGATGGACAAAGGTGCAAATGAGTTCATGGCAGCTTCGAGGCTGAAACCAGGAGGGCGTTTTCCACTCGCATTTCCATCTCATCAGAGTAAGAAAGCCTGGGTTTGCTTGACTGTGGGCACGTACTAGCCACAGAAGTGCGTGGTCATGTGTCTTAGCAGCACACCTGATTGGCCAAACAGGATCAAGCCTCATCCAAATCCCCTGGCCAAATAGATCCTCACCACAGTAACGACGAGACTAGACTACTGCAAGGCACTGTACATTTGTCTCCCCTCAAAAATCAGTTCTGAAACCCCAGCTGATGCAGAATGCCATGGCTCAGCTATTATCAGAAGCTGGATGGAGCATGCATATTACTCCCGCCCTGCAGGCACTTCACTGGCTGTCCATGTTCTATATAAAGAAGGTGGCCCCGCCTCATCAACCTTGTTCCTGTTGATAACCAAAATATGAAAATAGTGCATCCTTCACAGATCCACGATCGAGGCAGTGAATATAGCAGAACAGGGCTTTTTTTGTAGAAAAAGCCCAGCAGGAACTCATTAGCATAATAGGCCACACCCATCAGCAGGATAGCATATTAGGCCACAACCCTGACAGCGCAGTACATTAGCCTATTAGGCCACACCCCCATGCCTTCCCTTGGCTTGCCCAGGTGCCCCGTGGCTGCTGGGAGTCAAGGCAAGCTGGCCCTTGGAGGGGAGGCAGTTTAAACTGCCTTCCCTTGGCTTGCTTGGGTGCCCCGCGGCTGCGGGGAGCCTGGGCAAGCCGGCCTTTGGACAGGCCCAATCCTTCCAGGGCCCCTCCTGGCCCACCCGCCTCGGAGTCACTGGGTGTGTGTGTGTCGCTCTCCAGGCCTTCCCTCTGTAGCCATGCACGTAGAGGTTTTGGCTGTATTGGGCATGGCCAACTCTGAAGCCAGCTGGAACTCCGTTCCTGTGTGTTCCTGCCCAAAAATAGCCCTGTAGCAGAAGCACCAACTACATAGGCCAGTTCCTCAGCCATACTCCTTTAGCACCTCATGAGTGAGAATTGAACAATTATTTCATCTCCCTGATTTTTCAGTGATGGGGCACAACCTGTAAGCCGCCCAGAGACCCTTAGGGGTTAGGGCGAGATAGCAAATCAAATAAATAAATAAATAAATAAACCGGTATAGATCTGTTCATGACAGATGCAAACAAGAAATGGGCCCTACTCTGTTCCCAAGCAGCCCGGCATCCCTACTCACTCGGAGATGCTTTCCAGATTTCAGTGGAGAGGTGACATGCACTACACCTTTCCCCTGCTCCTGCTAATTTCACAAATGCCGCGCAAGATGAGCGTGGAGAACACAATGGCCCTAAAAATAGCCCTGTTCTGGATGAGGCATGCATGGTTCCCCATGCTGCTCAAGGTGTCTCAAGAGATAATTGATCATTGCTTTCCAGAACCCGTAATAGAGTAGCATTAAATGCTGAGGTAGCAGTAAAGGGAGCTCATACTGCTCAAAATGGAAGTGCTTCCAGTTACGGGCCAATGAGAAACAGACCCAGTGTCATGCCCCCTCGGTCAAATTTTTGACTCTTCTACTTAGTAGGAGCATGTCCTCATCCTTGGTCAAGGTACATCTGACAAAGAGAGCCTACTTCCACACACACTCACATTAGGGGAGGGGGGGGGGAATCAGTCTACATCCAAAGAGAATCCAAAGTGTTCCTCAAAGGCCTGTTAAACCAATTCCCACCAGTCCAAACCATGGGTGTAGACTCCTCAGTTTCCTAGTGGGGGGCACAAATCTTCTAGGATTTGAAAAATGGACTGAAGTGCAGTTCTACTATTGCCCACTGCTGCTGAGGAATTGGTAAGAAATGGGGAATGACTCTGTTTCTATGACGGAGTCCCCAGCCTGGTGCCCATGGGTAGCATGATGCTCACTGACACCTTTCCTGGTTCCATGCCAAGTGTGTTAGAAAGTGGGCAGGGCCAGGTGGGGCTTTTGCCCAGCAGGGCTTCTGATTGGCTATGCACATTTTTAAAAATTCTGTTTTGGCAGCACCTACCACCACAACAGAAAAATCTTCATTATATGACTGAAGGTAGGCTGCAGAAGCCATTTTATGGCTGGCTCTGCCTCTTGCGGCAGGCATTTTGGGACTGTGCCCCCTTCCGCACTGCATCAGAGTCTCAAAGGTGCCACATGTTCAGAAAGGTTGGGGAACCCTGGTCTAGGAGGGAGAGGGTTACAAGTTTAACAAGGAAAGTATTTTGGAAGATAAATAAATTAAGCAATATTGTTGGAGCAACAAAATGAGTATTTATTGAATTTAGACTACAATAAAAATAATTTAGGGTTTGGGTGGTTTTTTTTTTACACATTTTAAAAGGAAAAATTGCAAACGATTCTAAGAGAAGCAGTTTATGAGCTTGGACATTGCAATTTTAACCTCAGTAGTACTACAGAAATGTACATCTTGGAAAAAAAATCATAACCTAATTTTACACACTCGGCTTCTATTACTAAAAACACACATGCAGGCTAAATGCCACTGATTCTGCAATTCAAGGATACACTGGATGTGTAACACACATCAGTCTAATCTTCATATCCCATTTCTAGGTTCTTGTCAATAAGTACATAGAAAAAAGTGTGTCAATTACCTTGTTTTCAGTGCAATTTAAATGTTTTTTTTTTAAGTACTGCAAAGCTATTGAGAATTATGGACGTGATCCTGTGTACAGTTATGCAGCAAAGCAGCCCACACATGCAATGACCTGGATCCTTGATGCTTTTCTGCTCATGCAAGGCAGCATCAATTCTCTCCTTCTGCAGCCTTCTGGAAAGCTACTCTGGAGTCTCCCCTACTCTCTGGAGACTTTACTGGAGGTAGAGGGACTTTCCCAGAAGCAAGCAGCTCCCCTTCCTATTATGTAAGCAGATGTGCTTTCTTTGCTTACATGTTAGGATTCTGGCTCCAAGCCAATGCAAAACCTCAGTGCTATTTCAGTTTTTACTGACATCACTAGTTAAATTCAGTGGACATTAACAGATTCAGAATGTGTATGTTTCGAAAAACTAGGGCTGGATCCCCCAGTCATGTGGTCCAGGATTCTCTATGCAGGCATGTTGGAAAGGGTTCCTCTTCCCATATATATGTATTATTTATGACTGAGCATTCCATTTCATATAGTTTCATATAATCTGTCGAAAGAGGACAACTCTTGTGCTCAAACTGACACACAGTGGGGGCTGGGTGAGCTTCCATTTCTCCACCATGTCGAGAGATGCCTCAGTCACATGACTGTGAATCAGCCCTTAGACCGCAGGCGGAAGTAAAATTATGCTCCATTAATCCGTAGTGGTTAAGTGCGCGGACTCTAATCTGGGAGAACCGGGTTTGATTCCCCACTCCTCCACTTGCACCTGCTGATGTGACCTTGGGTCAGTCGCAAGCTCTGGCACAGCTGTCCTCGAAAAAGAGCAGTTTGTGTCAGAGCTCTCTCAGCCCCACCCACCTCACAGGGTGTCTGTTGTGGGGAGGGGAAGGGAAAGGAGTTTGTAAGCCGCTCTGAGACTCAAAGTGAAGGGCGGGGTATAAATCCAATCTCTTCTTCTTCTTCTTGAGTTCTCATATCTATTAAATAAACACCCCTATAATATAAGACATATATTTTAAAAAGCCGCTATGGATGTAGCATCTTATTGCTTGCAGTTTTCTGCATGATTTCTCACTAGTGGTCTTAAGCCACTTATAATACAATCCTAAACAAGTCTAGTCAGAGATAAATCCTACCAAGTTCCAACAGGATTTATTCCCATCTAAATGTGCAAAGGATAACAGCCTTACTGTTATAAAGTTAGGGCAGTTTTACTGGCTAAGTATTAACTATTACAGTCACTGCATTCACTTGGCAACTCTGAAATTAAAAATAAACTAGGAAGGAATTTTAAAACTTTTTAGTTTTGCATGCTAGTTAGCCAAACATATAGTGCATCTTTATAAACAATACCCTGCATACTGTGTCATGCACTATATGACAAAAGGATTTTTTCCCTACTTTTTTTCCCTACAGATTTACTGGTATATCTAAAGAAATTTAAAAAATATGATACATAATGTATTTTTAGAGCATGGAATGAATAAATAAACTAGGAAATATTCTCAATTCCCTTCTGCAATAGTGTCCATAATTAAACCATTTAAAGGCAGCAGGTAAAAACAGTTAAGACTATGATTCTCATACCTGTTAAAGAAAATTACTAATTTAACTAATTATACTTGGGGACACCTGGATTAAATAAAAAAAGCTGTGTTTAGGTGGCCTATAGACTGTCTTTTTAAAAAACAAGTCATAGATCTAGCTATATATCATCAAAATTCCTTGTTTTTGGTGTAGTGGTTTGGTGCCAGTTAGGTGTAGTGGTTAAGTGCGCGGACTCTAATCTGGGAGAACCGGGTTTGATTCCCCACTCCTCCACTTGCACCTGCTGATGTGACCTTGGGCAAGCCATAGTTCTGATAAGAGCTGTTCTTGAAAAAGAGCAGGTTCTGTCAGGGCTCTCTCAGCCCCACCTACCTCACAGGGTGCCTGTTGTGGGGAGGGGAAGGGAAAGGAGTTTGTAAGCCCCTCTGAGACTCCTTTGGGTAGTGAAGGGCGGGGTATAAATCCAATCTCTTCTTGTTGTTGTCAATTGTTTAAAACATTAATCTGCGCTATAAGAGCTCCTTAACTTACATTATTTCAAAAACTTGGGTTGGATTCAGACTAAATTTTCATGCAAGGCACTTCTGTCATTGGGACAGAACATTCCTGCATCCTGTTCTCCCGCTGCAGCCCACTGATGTCCCTGAAATGCTGCTCCTGGAGGGCTCTCAGGGGGTCTGCATCAGGAAGACACAGTCGGTGGGAATCACCCCACCCCCTTCCATTAGCAGAAATCTTCGTCTTAGATCCAGCCTCTTAAGTCTGGCTACACGGCTTTCAGCTACGATATTATTGTCTTCTGCTTCAAAACAAACCTGATCTCACATTTCCTACTCAAGGTATATTCACATTATAACATCTCATGGAAATAGTTTCCCCACAGCTGTTATTAAAGGCACATTCACTAGCGTAAAAAAAAAAAATTAAGAAAAAAGATCGGCAATTTAAAATAAAATAAATACAATTAAAATGCATTTTTAGAATACATTCACATTTTTGCAGACTTTTGTAACCTAAACATATAAAGTGAAATGGCTGGATGCAGCCTAGGGAACTACACATGCAGCAGGCTTATCCCCAGTTGGATATACAGACAGATGCTGTGTGTGCAGTTCCTCACCGTAGCAACAACTGGAACTGTGTATGCCAAGTCCTTCAAAAGAAAGAAAGAAAAGGTTGAATTCTACCATGCAGATGTTTGGAAGAGTGAGACGCTGGCCTTTTTTCTTCCTTGCCAAACTGCTGGATAAACAGGACCTCAACCTTTTTTGAAAGGGCTGTGTGTGCAGATCCAGTTAAGAACGTAAGAAGAGCCCTGCTGGATCGGACCAATAGTCTATCTAGTCCAGTACCCTACTACACACAGTGGCCAATCAGTTCCTCTGAAGCGCCAACAGCAGCGCATAGAGGCTGAGGCCATCCCCTGATGTTGCCTCCTGGCTCTGGGATTCAGAGGTTTAGTGCCTCTGAATGTGGAGGTTTCCCTCCGCCACCATGGCTACTGGCCACTGATAGACCTATCGTCCATGAATCTATCTAATCCCCTTTTAAAGCTGTTTATCCCTGTGGCCATCACTACATGCTCTGGCAGCGAATCCCACATTTTAATCACTCTCTGCTCCTCACATACTACTTTGGATAAGGGAAAAGTGTTCTTTAAATATCACACATGACTGTTTAGAAAAAGATCCCAAAAGGATGACTCTCCATGTCACCGTCACCCATCCTAGTGAAGTGAATGAAACTTATAATAGCAGCAGAGCACTTGCAGGATTGCAGCCAAAGATGATAAAATGTTGTGTGCTGTTATAGATGGTAGATGTTTGGCTTCGTTATTTTCTGCTCTTTCCTTATATAGTTTCCAAAAAAGAAAAGAAAAGTGCAACAATGGTGACTGAAGGTGGAATTGTTTTTGTGTTCATCTCAGCAGATCTTGATTTCGAAACTGCTTCCAAAGCTTTCTGAAGTGCTTGCTGGTGACAGTCATCACACAAACATAGTAGTCCTTCAAACTGTATTTAGGGTTTTCCTGTCAAGAGACAGAAAAGCAGCCTTAAATATATCCATGGAAAAGAAAGAAGCATTAAAGGATGTATGCGAGTAAATTGTGGCTGTCAACATCACCATGTATGTTTAAAACAAAACAAATAATCCAACATATCTGTGGCCTGTATAGAGGAAGCTAAAAAATCTCTTACAACTCTATTTCCCTCTCTTTAATGCATGGGTAATAATTCTAACAAGTAGTTAAAGGGTGACATCTTGGTTCAGTCCATTTCAAGGTATGCTTTTTTCAAAAATCATGTCTCAAGTTTCTTTTTTTCATAAACCAAAAGTTTATATTTTTTAAAAAAATTCCTGAACTTTGTTTCCCGTTTGTAAATTACAACTCACTCAAAATAACATATTGTTTTGTCTTAGCTAAAGGAAACACAGTTTCCATGGACAAGCATGAATACAACAGTCTGTTTTTCCCATTAAAATCAATGGCACTTACATGAACATGGTGTTTAGGACTGGTCTGCAGCCTGTGAGAACATATTAACCAGAATAAAGCAAATTCTTTTGGGAAAAATTAATTTTTACTCATTATCTGTAGTGTAACATGGGAAAAAACCCAACAACCTGGCACTTGCTACATGCAAAAGTGGCACTAATAGGAAAAAATAATCCCTCCTCTCTCCCCTTCCCTCCCTAATTTTGATCAGTGGATTATACATTTTCAGTACCAAACCTATTATGCATGTTTTAAATTATGCAGTACCCTCCACTGTAAAGCTGAAGCACTGAAATGCTCTTGCCAGTAACCTTAGGAACACCATGCAGCAAAGACATACCATTTTTATCTGCTATTGAGTTCTTTCTTCACGCAGGATTTGAAAGTAGTGTATTTCTGTATGCCTCTGTAACCCTGAGAAGCAGAAGACAAAGAAGTGTGCATGTGCAGGCAGCGTGAATGGAGCCAAAGGTGAGTGTTAGGAGAGCAACATGAAAATATAAAAGACTGAGATGAAATAGTAAACACGATGTGTTAGTCATAGAATAGAAAGTTCTGCAGAAATGATTTTAGATTCTAAAGTCATGCACCTTTAAAGCAACTGTCTACAGGACAATTATTGCTTTTCAAATTAAGAACAGCAGAATTTTTATCTTGGCAAGAAAGAAAAAAACTATGTTTTATAACAAAGATATGGAACCTCCATCGTAAATAAAATGTGACAAAGCATTCATTGTTGAATTTCATTCTCCATTCACAAGGTGGCGGCTGAACATCAGATCACGTAAAGAAAAAAATGATTTAAATTATGATGACTCAGCAGTTACACAAGTAATATATTTGCAAGGAAGAGATGTACCTTCAGAAGTAAGGAACAATGTATTTCTTTCTTTAGAGCCATGCTATAGGTAAATTGATTAAAATACATTCTTATTCTCCAATCACTACTATGACAATTAGGTCTTGAACTCTATTATGGCAGTTTTTTAAAAAAAAATATTTGGAATACAAGAAAGGAAATCACCACATTTGAAGGAAGATATAAGCCTTACTGATTCGCCCATTCAAAATACTAAAAAACAAGACCACATGTATTGATTCCTTCCTAGATAGTTATCATTATCAACCTAAAATGTTAAATCTTATATTTCAGGTTTAAAAATAAATCCCACCCATAAATGTACTGTGTTTCTGATAGTCACAGAAGGATGCACATCACTGAAACCTGTAAATTAAATGCAAGATTAAGTTATCGTAAAAATTCATTTGCATTGATTGCAATTTAATCCATTTCTTGTCTCTAGAGGGCAGTCAGGCAACAGATAAAACCTCTAAAACCACTGTAGAGGTGACTGACTGACAAGAGGTTTGAAACAGCAGTTCTGCAGTCCATAAAATGCAATAAATGAATCCTGCTAAATAATGAACTGAACTAAGGATCTACTTGATGAACTATAGGCTAGATTAAGTCATGTCTGTAGACATGGCTACAGGAAAGAAACCAAACACTGGTTCTATGTGAGCACAGTTTCATCATTCATAATAACCTAAATTAAAAACGAGCACTATTTCCATTATTTTATTTCTATTTATTTATTTCTCAAATTTATACCCCGCCCTCCCAGCCAAGGCCGGCTAATTACAAGACTAATGTTAATGCTTTTTGTAACAGATAACATTTGTTTTTTTAAAAATAAAATCTATGCAACCTTGTATCAAAATTGCTTATAGAAACGGTAATGTTTCTATAAGCTTAGTTTACAGGCTTGTTTACATAATTAGCCCAACTGGAATATAATGTTCCGTATTCTTACCCTGGATCCTCGATTCAATCTGTCTTTCATAATACCGATAAATTCTTTGTAGCTCAGCTGATCATCTTTGTCTACATCGAAGATTTTGAAGACTGTGTGCACTAAATGTGCTGAAAGCTTCAAACCCGTAGCAACATATACAGCACGCTTGAACTCATCTAAAAGGAGCAAGCATACACAATGGTGATGACATCATTTGATTAGCATACAAAAACCTGGCTTCTATCAGACATATATGAGCATTCTGTCTTCTAGTAGCACTAATAGCACAAGCTGGAAAGCCAAACAACTTACTCTGATTTTATATTTCTCCAGCTTATCGCCTGAAAGTTAGCAACTGCTAGCAGAAAGAATGAGCATTGCATGTTCAACTACCCCTTCTGCTCTGCTAATCTAACCACAGGCTATTATTAATATTGTATTTAATTTTCAGAATTCTATCTGACTGTTCCTTCAAGGATGTCAAAAAGGAGGTGGTAATATCCTGATGGGATCCAAGTTCTTTCTTCAAGCCACAGTTCCTCCTTCTAAGTGTACCATTGTAAGCACCTGAGATAAGAGGAAACAGAGCCATGGCCCTGTGATAGAATATACCTTTCCATTCAGAACATCTTAGGTTTGGTCCTGGCACCTTCAGTTAGAGCAAACCACAGGTAGAACAGGCAGCACTGAGACAGCTGAACCAACTGTCTGACTTGGTATAAGACAACTTCATATGTTCACTCTGGCATATGCCCAGTGTTAATTATTGAAGCTTCTGCAGGAAGACTGGTTCAGGCACTAACAACAAACTGTCATTTTGGTTTTATATACCAGAGAAGTATAGGCTCTTAAATGCCAGACATGCAATAGAAAACTAAGATTTTCTTTCTTAGAAACATTTTTATACTGCCTTTCCTGTCCAGCTCAGTGGTTTCAAAACAAATATGCCTTAAAAACTATTTAAAATCTCAAATTGTTAGCCAGCTACCAAAGAGTTTTAAACAAGTAAAAAAAAAGGCTCTCTGAAATAGCTCTACTTTAACAAGCTCTACCAAAAGAGTACAGAGACAACACAGCCCTTCCCACAAAGGTCAGTACATTCCAAAGGAGTGCAGTACCACAGATTAAACTCTTGCACAGTTTGTAACTGATCTCACTTTCTTCAGAGAAAGGAAGGGCAACAGACAACTCTGGAAAGATTAAAGAGTGCAGTTATCATCACACAATTTGTTTAAGGAGAGGTTACATGCGTTGCAAAGGGTTTGAAAAGGTCAAGACCAGCACTATGAACGGAACTTGGAAATACACTAGCAGCCAATGTAGTTGATCTAATATAGGTATAATATAACTAGGTCCAATCAACAGGAATGTTGCTACATTTATTGGACTTTTCTGGTTGTCTCCAAACAATACCCCATATAGAGTACATTGTAGTAGTCCAGCCACAAGGTTACACAGCATGGATCTGCATGGTGAGATCACCCGAGTCAAAGAAGTAAAGGAATTTATGAGCCAAATGCAAAAGGAACAAAGCCCTTCTAGCGCCAGGAGGTGCTTTAGGTGCTAGAACTGTCAGACTTAATGCATGGATTAAATATGAAAAATGTGAATTCTAAAACAAGTACCAAATATACACTGTATGGTCTTACTTTGAGTAGAAGCAGCACTGGATTGCCATTTAAATTTTATACCCCAGGGAATTATATTTTCAAATACTTAATGCACCAAGGACGACAATGTGGGAAACTATCTGTCCCATCCCAAGCAGTTACATCCTTCTAAGTCCACTGATGTCCACAGGCTTAGAAGTGTGCAAGTCTGCTTAGGATAGGCCTATATAAAGCCATATCTCCCAAAACAAAGTGAATTCCATGAGCAAACAATGGAAAGAAAAAGTAGCAGGATAAACCCAATGGAACTGCAATCTGATAATATGGAGACAATGTAGATCTAAAGGGATAAGTAGTTATTCCTATGAAGGAAGAACACACACATGCAGCAAGATAGCTATCTAGCTCTATCTTGCATGTTTATTAGCTGGTGGAAAAAAGCTTGCTTACAGTTAGATGCATTATGTCTCCTGGGTAGCATTACTCTTGGAACTTCTGTGAGGTGGGGAAGCAAGAAGGATGAGTATTGCTAATGTTATCACACAGTATTTTCCGAAGAGTTGGAACCAACAGCACATGGTACATAAATGCCTCAAAGCCATACATTAAAAAATTGCCTTTAATGCTGAAATTAGATATTCTTACCTTGTCCAATTGAACGGCTTGCAAAATTATACATCTGCATGGCAATTGCAAAATCTTCTAGATTGTTCAAAAACTGGAAAAATGACCTGAATTCATCAAATGTAATACCCTGTTGAATTTTTTAAAAAGTCCATATTAGTAAATTATAAGGAAAGGGTGCAGCAACTCCTTGCTTAACTGGCCATAGCTGCCTTACAACTGATAGGAAGCAAGCAAAGGATGGAGAAAATTCCTTCCCCTCACCACACATCTGTAACACTGTTTTTGTCCTAAGCTTCGCTTGCTACCCATTGCTCAATATTTTAAACCTCTTGACACTACACTTAGTTTAACTATAGTAATTCTTAAATTGAAATGTCAGATAAGGAATTAGAAATAGTTAAAATAAAATGCTCAGAGATATCCCGACCTCCAATATTTTGACATTTGTAATGAAATGCATACATTAAAATTGTTCAAGCTGAAACTGGCTATTCTGGAGTAAGGCTTCTGAGTTAAAGCATCTGTGTTGGATCCAACCAGCCTTTTCGCTTAGTCTTATTTATTTTTCCCTCCTTACTACAGCCCCCACTTCCTACATAGATTTCATCCAATGATCCTCAGTACTTATTTAGTCTGAAGCCACATTCCTCTGAAGTTTCTCTCTTTTAATTTTAAATTTTAATGCACCTTAGAGACTCTAAGTGAAGCATGCTTGTTAGCCTGCCTCTGGATTGTGTGACACATTATTCAGCAATGTTCTTCTATATTCTCACTTATAAAGTACCTTCTGCAAATGCTGATTTTTCTTAAAAACAGCAACAACAATGCCTTTGGACAGTTCTAGCTTGAGAACATCTATTCCAAGAGTTTAACATCAGTAATATAAAGAAAGGGAACACAAAAGAGACACATCCTCCAAATGGGGGTGAAAGAGACAGTCCAATGTCACATGAACCACCCAGACTTGTATCACATTCCCATCCATTAACAAAGCCTTTCAAAAATCCCACAGCCAAAGAATACCCAGTTTTCAACTGGGGCCACTGCTGATGGGGAGAAGATGCTGAGCCTTCTAAGTTTGTTTTCTCTCACCCACTGCTCAATTCTGTTCTAAGGCACAAAAATTTACATAGCATAAATGTTTAAAAACCAAAACAGAACACAAACAGGTTTCTTTGTTCCCTAACTCTGCCTATGTCTTTTCTGCGTGCTTCCTCTGAGTAGGTGGGGGACAACCATTAACATAAGTACTGTCATGTCCTCTTCAAGCTTGTAACAGCTATTTATTTATTTTCTTTTTCAATGCTGCGCTGAACAGTAACACACACATTAATGTTGTGACTTAGTATTGTGTTTTTATCTATACCTGTTGAGTACCCTCTCTATGTACTAGTATCAATCCACTCTGGCTGTTTCAGTACAAGCTCTTAGACTGCCACTTTTGAGGTTAACTGCTAAGTGATGCTTACTGTTTCTCGCTTACTGTTTCTCTTTTAAAGCTCCACAAGGTAAAATGTAAACACTGTAGAAAAGTGTAGCCATTCGATAAAAAGTCAAACTGTTTACAAATATTTCTAAAACTGTTAAATCTGATCCTTTTTGCAAACAAATAGAGCAAACTACACCCAAAGCATCTTATGCTTAAAAGAGTCTTACTGGTTTACATTGATGCATTCAGCCACCACTGGATCTTATTAATGCTCAGATTCATTGCTACGAAATTTGTTTCCTAACAAATAATTAACTAACAATGATGCACTTGCCCAAACACTCTGAAAACTTCTATTCAGACACCAATAAGCACTATTCACTCATCAATGGCCTTTGACTGCTAAGATTATTGGAGAACTAAATAAAAGGTGTTAGTATTAGCCCTTCCGTTTAGAATCTGCCTGTTCAGGCAGAAATAGTAGAAGGAATAGTATTTTTTACACAATATGAATGGCTAAAAGTTTGCAGTTATATCACATTGCAAGTCTCTGATCAATTTATAATCCCTAAAGACTGAAATCAAGTAAATTTGTTCTGTTGTTATCATGTAGTTGGTTAATTAAATACTTGGTCATTCTGGGTAGATTATGTTTAGTTTTGTAAATCAAAAAATAAAGAGGCCATAGTCTATGCATGGGTCCTACTTTACAACTGCATGGGTCCTAAGTGTGGAAACTTACCTGCTCTTCTGGCATGCTACAGCGCACGTTTTCCAGATAGCTTGATATATTTTCAACGTTAGTATATCTTAAAAGAATATGAGCAAAGTCTTCCTCACTGATGGTATTCATCCCATTAGAGTAGGAAAGGAATTCTATTTCAAGAACTTCAGTCTGAAGGTTATCCATAAACCTAAAGCAGAAAAATACTGATATTCTTAAGAGTTCCTTTGTGCAAAAAAGCAAATATACAGAATATTCAAACCCTTGTTTTAATCATTTTGCTCAATAGCAAAACCGTTGACAGATGTTTGGTTTGATGTTATATAGTACCTAATTCTTCAAGTAGAATAAAGTAATCCTCTGCTAAATTAATCTTAGTTCGCATCAGAATCTAAATCCCCTCCAAAGATTTCTTAGGTTTGTTGCACTATCTGTATGGCTGCAATCCTATGAAACTTAATTTGGAAGTAAGTCCTAATGAACTCTATGGGAGTTACTTTCAGAGTAAACATGCATACAATCAGCACATAAAATTGAACTACTGCTGGTATCAAGTATAACAAACCCACTGCAGTGAAAGAGAAGAATAGATAAAGAAACAGAATGAGCAAATTAAGTATATTCCATGTGGGAATGCTAAGCAAGTTCAGTAGGATGTACGATACAGGTACCAGTGCTACAGTGTGACTCAGGAGAAATCACCACTTACACTCTTTTAAAAAGCACACTAGCTTGAATACTATCTAGCATCAAAACACAAATTTACCTGCCCATGTACTGCCTTGAGCTTCCTGGTTGTATAAAAACCAAAACCAAAATACAATACAACAAAAATAAGTAAATAACATTTTACAATTATGGCCTGATCATATTGACTCAGAATTAAATGTATTTATATTATTTAATATGCCCTGACCTGGATAGCCCAGGCTAGCTCAATCTCATCAGATCTCGGAAGCTAAGCAGGATCAGCCCTGGCTAGTATTTGGATGAGAGACCTCCAGGTAATACCAGGGTCAAGATGTGGAGGCAAGCAATGGCAAACCACCTCTGAACATCTCTTGCCTTGAAAACACTACAGGGTGGCCAAAAGTCAGCTGTGACTTGACTGCACTTCTACCACCACCATAATGTTGAGAGATTTTGCACATCTGGGCCATTTGAAATGAATATACAGAGGTGGTAATGTCAACTCTAGTGTTAACTTTACATCCAAACAATATGGTCCCGTTCACACTGGCCGATTTGAGCCGGGAGCGGGACAGTTCGGC
>NW_015170916.1:602084-636970 GCF_001447785.1 Gekko japonicus | reverse complement strand
TGTTAACTTTACATCCAAACAATATGGTCCCGTTCACACTGGCCGATTTGAGCCGGGAGCGGGACAGTTCGGCGCCGGATCAAACCGGCGCGATCACACCACAACATCTGGGAAGCGTCTTGCTTCCGTGGCCGAACTGTCCCATCCCCGCAGAAATCCGCAGCAAACTGAACCACCTACTTAGGTGGTTCAAATGGACGCGGCGCAGCAACGGGGCGTTTGATCGCCGGCGCGTCTTTGCGCCGGCACAACCCCGGCCCAGATCCGAACTGCGCATGCTCCGACATGCGCAGTTCGGCCGGCTAGGCGTCTGACGTGTGTTTTCTCCCCAGCGTTTGATCGCGCCGAGGAGAAAAGGCGCCGCAGCCAGGGGATCCATGGGATCCTGCCGCGGCGCCTCAACGTTGGCATGGCTTTTAAAAGCTGCGCCTTAAGAGGCTTTTCCCCTGCCGTGTGGCAGGGGCCAATATAAGAGTTGAACCTGAAGTTGAAAGCTCTGCATTTATTTATTCTGTAACACAGGGCAAATCCCAGGTGCCACATCACAATGGCATCTAGAAAAGCAGCACCTAGTATTTCAGCAATGATTTTATTCTATGTATTTCAATAGTCCACAGTGGAAGTTTAAAGAGTTGGATAAAACCAGTTTTTCCACTGGTGAAAAAGGGAGGAAAGCTTTGACCACCAACTCCGACCATCAAACAAGGTTATATTTTGAAGGAGCCAGATTTTGTGCCCAGGCATGTCTAATTAGACATGAATATGGTTTGTTTTAACAATTTTAACCAAGCATTGTATTTTAAGACCTGTCATGCAATTAATGTAACCAATGTAGTCAAGGTAATGTTTGTTGGTGATTTTGATTCTGTTCTCTGATCTTGGATTGTAATAAACTTGACTTGACTTAAAAGGTTATATTTAGGATCAGGGGATTTGCGTGGGCAAAAGCTATGTGGAATGGGGCTGTAATAAGGAAGGGAACTGGACAAGGTTGAGCAAAACAGATGGCTGGATCCAACCCAAAGCTTGTTTATCATATCACAGCAGAATGTTTTGTTGCATGACATAAAAATAAATATGCATGAAGTTCTTGTCATTGCTTGTTTATATGTAAACTAAACTGGTAGTAGATGTCACTTCTTAAACAGTTGTTTTCTACACTGGCTACAGTATTCAATTAAACAGAGCTTTTTAATGGGATCATGAGAAATTGGGGAGAAGTTAGGCTAGGCTTAAATGTTAGCTTTTTTGATATGGTGATGACAATCAGGGTTACCCATATGTTTATATATTACAACACTTTTGTCATGGCTTTAATAAAATTATGAGAGACTGTGAAGAGGTTAGGATGAGTTTCTTATGGCAATAAATAGAAAATTTTGTCATTCAAATAAAAATCCATGAAGGCTGAAAAATGAGTCCAAGCCAAAAAACTTTTGGCCAAGGTTTGCTGTAGCATTTTTCAAGGTCTCAAGAAATAATTATAATGAATATTTATGCTCTGCATAATAGTCTCTTCTGTTGCTTGGCATCTAGCTACACCACCCAATTATCTCTGCTATCTTCTCTCTGTACCTATACCGATTCATTGATGCTTCTCTGTTGTGAGCTAACAAAGTCCATAGAAAAGTAAAATAGAATTATAATGAATATTTATGCTCTGCATAATAGTCTCTTCTGTTGCTTGGCATCTAGCTACACCACCCAATTATCCCTGCTATCTTCTCTCTGTACCTATACCGATTGATTGATGCTTCTCTGTTGTGAGCTAACAAAGTCCATAGAAAAGTAAAATAATGCCAATATCCTAGATGAATTCTATGTACCAAACTACTTACAGTCTAGAAATATATGATAGATGACAGGAAAAAATAAAAGCAAGGCAAAGGGAGCATAACGTAGGTACGCAAAAAAAATAATAATTGCAAAAGGTTGTCCTAAAGCTTGCCTTTACAACCCATCTGAATGCAACATAAAAAGAATGTGAAACAGAGGCTTGTTTCCACTTGGGAATATTGTAATATGCAAGTCAGAGCTCAATCCCACCCCACCTAGAATCTATCTTGGTGTTTCTTTCCCCACCACTGGCACACTGCCAACACTCTACTTCTTAAAAACAGCATTAGCAGCAGTACAAATTCAGAGACAGAACTATTGGTGGCAATTCAGCTATCACAATTTTCCAGATAGATTTCATTGCAGAAGCAACTAATGTATTATCTAAATAACTGTAAAAACACTTTGTGCAATACACCCAAATTTACATTCTTTCATAGTGTGTACCTGAAGGGTTTTAAATTTCATTTGGAATAAACAGTTTGCAAGGAGTCATGTTGTATGTTTCCTTCCCACACTCACTCATGTTTTCAGGCACATTAATAACTGGTGAAGTTAATGCCTGAATATATCATTAGCAGTGGGTATTCAATTGTGACATAGTAAGATCAGAAAAATACCTTTGGAAAGTATTTAATTATTGGAAAACAATATATACATTCAGACAATCACAGCATGGGTAGGCGTTATTTCTAGTACTACAATCACAGAAGCATTTGTAGATATAAGAAGTATAAACTCAAGGTTCACCTATAAAAGTCTTCAAAGTTAAGTTCAGCCTTTCCTTTCTTGCCAAAAAAGTGGACCAGCAGCGTTGTATCAGACAGTAAACCGGTGATGTCATCTGCACGCTTAAAATTACCAAAATAAAATTTAGTTAAAACTATAATCAATTTAGCAAAAAAAGGAGACATAAAATATTTTGCTTTGAAAAAATGCTTTGAAGACTAAATGCATTCATGCAATTTGCAAATTAGTTAGCAATATATTAGTCAGGTTATATAATAGACATGTCAATTGTGAATTCTCTTTTAGCTCAATAAACTTTTAAAAAATGCTATGACATGATCAAGGTTGATAAATAAAAGCAAATACTTTGGTGATAAATGAAATGAATGAGAAAAAATTAGGTAGTGAAAATAAGTTTGTATATTTTAAAAAGTATTCTTACAAGGGAAAGTCAAAACATATTCGGAGCTGCTTTTTTCTCATAACATCTTCAATGTCAAAAAAGTTGAAGGAAATATTTTGATGGGGAAAATAAAATAATGGAAGCCTACCTCAGCTGCTAGTGACACATTTGGTTTCGACACCATGCTGTTATCTCTCTGCAAAAACCTGTCCATGCAAAAATGTCAAAAGATTCCACTTTCTATCAGGAAAAAACCTCATGAATGAATAGAGTAAGGGTGGGATTATAATTGCTGGACAGGGTCAGAAACCATTCCAATGCCTTCATGTATTTTCCTTACTTAACTAATAAAATATTGTCCTCCTAAAGAGGCAAGCTTGATCTACAGGGCATAGTTTAAATAATCAGGGCCTAAAAGATCTTGCAGTAAGGTCACATTTGATTCTGGCAAATAAAACTGACAGATGACCATTACAGCTATAGCTTTCAAAACCCTTTGAGTGCAGTTGGGCACATTCCTGGAGTGGTGTGAAGTCAATTTACAAGGCAGATGTATAGTGCATGCTAAGTCTTGTATTATCCTGGGTCATCCTGGGTGACTACAGCAGCTTCTTTTGATCTTGAAATTTTGTGAATCATCAGGAATGCATTTTACTTCCCCACAATACTCATATTAACAACAGCATTCGAAGTATTTAAGTGATACTCATCTGCCACAGAAAGGTGGTTTTGGTAAAGCTTTCAATTTAAATGTCTGTGAAAAGCAGAAATAAGAAACAGCATCTGGAAAGGTAAAATACCTATCTTGTTATTTTAAAGGTCCGAATGTGGGGAAATGGCTATTATAGACTAGAGACGAATCTCCAAGCAGAAACAAATATGTAATCATAGCTATTCCAAAAAAACTATTTAAAAGGAGTGATCTTTCTTGGGAATTCCAGGTATGGAGATGAAATAAAATCTTAGATTTTATAGGACTGAGAAGGATGGAATAGAAATGTTATTGAGAAAAATTACCTCCAAAAGCATTACTCTGTGCCCCTATTTAAACCAGGAACAGTTCCCTTACTATCTCTTCTTGGCATCCAGAATGCCACCATTGCCAGCATAAGGGCCCAGGGACCTTGGGAAACACAGTACTCCAGAACACCTGAGTACTTGCCATTCACAGCAGAATCTCTAGAAATTATATGTCCCAGGAATACAGCTGGGTGCCTCTCCTAGAGACAAACAACCCATGGATATATAATTTCCAAAATGCCTAAGGGCCAAACTAGATGAGATCCTATGAGACTGAGTAGTATGCTCTCAAATGTTTTAACTGGTAAATATCAGTCATGTCCCTTCGGTTTGAGGCTATAATGATACCTGATGCACGACTGCAATACTGGGTCACACTTACAACCAATGATCCCTCTTAGCTGTGGAGTCTTGTGAGCAAATATTCTACTTTGTGAGCTACTGGCATTGATGTTGTGAGCGAGCAATTTGGATACTGCATAAATTAGTTTGCTCTGGAGCCATCCTTCCTGAGCTAAGACAAAAATGTGTGAGCCGGAGGCTAAAAAACAGTGAGCTAGCTCACACTAACTCAGCTTAGAGGGAATACTGGTTACAACATGGTTCCTTTAATACACATTGTGCAATATTTTAGCCTGCATAGTCTGTGTATTCTGCACAAAGAAAACTGGAAGGGCTTTTATGTATTTATGCAGTGCATTCATCTATCCAGACTAAGAATGGTGAAGCCTATAAAGTCTCAGGGAATATTATTTAACTCTCAACACATTAAGTTTTGTTTTGGAAGGGGCCCTGCAATTTCAGTGCATGATGAACCAATAAAACTACATATTGTCTATGCAATTAATGCTCACCCACTTGCCAAATAACTCACCTGTCCCCCCAAAAAAGAATCATATGAATCAGCCCTTGCAGTGGATGAGTGAGTGAGAGAGAGTACAGGAAACAAAGAAGACCTTTGTATTGATTAATTAGAAGCGAATAAAAACATATCTTATGATACGCATATACTGAAACCTTTCTAATAAGAGCAGCAGGCATTCCATCTGATCCTGCATACATAGTATGCCAATTCTTCAATCTGTGAATGCCGGAGAAAATCTTGTCTCCCTGTGTGACCATATCCTGAAGATATTGCTCAGTAACACATTAATGTATTTCACAAAACACTTAAAGGACTAAAAGTCTCTTTCTAAAAAAAAAGTCGTCTTCTGTTGTTTCTCAGAAATATAAATTAACTTTCTTCTAGCTAGGAGGTCTGCAGATTCACCAAGCACAGCTTCAGCCCATCAGTAGTTTGACTCTTAACTGCTGATGGGTTGATGCTGTGCTCGGTGAATTCCAGATATATTTTCAACCCACTGTGGGATTCCTACTTTCAACAGTTGAATACAAGAGTGAATTTTGAGAAGGGCTGGAATAAATATGCCCTAATTATCTTTTCTATGTATTATTTTTAAGAAAAATATATCTTGCTTCTTCATTACACTCGAAGTGGCTTACAAATTCAATTATACTAAAACACCAATAGTAAACCAATGGGTTTTTTGAAAGCCAGCTTTTTCAAAATATCTTGCCCAATTCTCCTCCCTATTACCGTTCCCATCCCACAATGGCTTTTGTCAATGCAGATTCCACAATCCTCAACTTAGTTTCTTTGGGTGGTCAAATGAGTAACCTCCTCTCTTTTCAGCCATGGAAAAACTGGCTGGGTCCAACCCAATAAAAACAGCCATAAGACCAAATGCAGTCCAGGTCCAATAAAACACCAAGGACTCAGACAACTCAGGACCTCCTAAAGTTCTATGTTGATCATCCTAGATGGGAGCTAATCCAATGGAAAATGTGTATTAGCAGGTAGAGGTGATACTTTGATCAGAATGCTTTGTCAGTGGATGAATCATTACTGGATTCAGTTTAGAATCTTTCAACATAAAATTCTAGACATCCTTCTAATGAGGTCCAGCAGGATTATTTTTTCAGTGAATAAATGTTTTTTATAGAAATGTATAGTCAAATATCCCAAGGTTGTAGAACACAACACTTAATTCTTCCATGTCTGCTAAATTTAAAAAAAAACTACTGGCAGTTTAAAGTAATGTTGCTTACAAATGTATGAGAACACTTGATAAACCATACCAAACAAACAAAAACCAATAGATGAGTGAACAAAAGACCCAGAATTCTAACAGCAAATTAAGTGAAAAATAAGGAAGAACATTTACCATGAAGAAAAACAAAAGGAACATTAAAAAGGCAAGTGAAAAAAGGTTTATAGACCACACAGAGGTTTTAATTATACCTCTGCTAGGTCCGAAAAGAGTGCCTGGCTTGTGCTACGTCTCAGAGTATCCCAATAGCTTCTTGGAACAAGGTCCTCTCCTCCTGTTTTAAGCACCTGCAGAATTTTTAAAACACACAGGTATTGGAGGGAAAAATATCAAGGAATAATAATTAAGAACAGCTTATATACTTGTATATCTTTGCTAACGGATCTTTAGAAAGAAGAAAGCCATATGAGATTACCTTTTTGTTTCTTCCTGCACAAAGAATATTACATAACACTGCCATTTTCAAAGCAGCAACATCCCCACTTCCTTATTTGTCATGATGTGATTTTGTAAGAAGGATCGCTCAGAGTTGTTGTTAATATATCTTTCCATGTGGAATCATAATACTGAACTAAACACTGAAGTATAGAATAAGGTGTGTTGGAACACTTAAAATACCCTGATTATTGAATCTCTCTTTCAAAGACTAATAGGATTAGGTATGGACTGGGATTTTTTCAGTGTCGTTCAGGAAAAAAAATGTGGACTCAGTTCAGAGAGAGTTAGCCATACCAGTGTCAATGTAATCTATGATAGACTTACTAACCTGTTTCACTGATTTTAAAGCAACTTGAACACAACTTACTTCTTCTGGATTGGAGTAATTGGATTGAACATTACACTTGCTCAATAAAAATATTTATGGGCACGAACGATATAACCAAAGTTAGGTCATTTAAGTTCTATGGCACATGCTTAACTCTCTCCTTCAAAATCAAAATAATTTGTGTTCAGCTTTGGCTGAATTATACTCAGCGTTTTGATCAGAAGCCAACATATTCTCTCAAAAAACAGATAAAAAGAATATTTTAATATTATACATACTACATGAAAATTACTAGCTAATGTAGATATTTTTCTTCAGGCAAGAATGCTATCTCTAATTATATGCTAAGAAATGATGTGCTTATTTCAGGTTTTCTGTAGTGACATGCTTGATGACACAGAGCGAAGTTACTGATGTACGTGTTCCCGCATTGTCATTCCCCTGAAAATTACGAATATTATATTATATTAACTGATAGTCTGATCCCTAAATACACACAGAATTAAGCACCATTCATTTCAATAAAAACTCCAATCAAGTACATGGTAGCCTATATGGTGTGAAATCCTTGCAGCACTTTTGGACCTAGGTTTCCACTTAAGAGTACATCTCTTTGGAAAGATTAAAGCAGTCAATCTGGCACTGGGCCAGATCCTTCAGCTGTGACTGTGGCCAAAAGGGAGGGGAGAGGGAGTCAGTCACTCTACAGCAAAGAACTAGGAGAACACCAGATACCTGCAAGCTTACAGCTGAGCTCACGGATCCCCCCCATTTCCCCCGGGACTGCTCCTGGAGAGGGGTCTATGACAGCCTGTATCACAGCTGATCGGTTGTTCAATAGAGACCATATTTGCAGGTCCTGAACCAGAGAGCCTTCCTCTGTAAAAAAAATTTTTTCTAGTTGGGAAGCCCCTGCAAACATCTATCACTGGGTATAATAGTATTAGTATAGTACAATAATTCCTTGCTTATTAACTGAACTGTTTTATAAAATATAAGTATCTGGTTCAATGCCATGTGGACCCAAGATGAAAGTGAAGGTCTGCACTGGGAGGGGGGCACTGGTGAAACTTCTTGCCCCCCCGCATTCCAGAAACAGAAATGTCATTCCATTGGAGGAACTGCATGGTTGGATACATGGCATTATCTTTTTCCTGTTGAGGCATGCTCTGCCATAATCCTCATCATAGGATTCTCAGGCAGATGCATTATATGTACAGATAAGAAGTTCTTGACTATACCATCTTCAGAATGCATTTGCCTGAAAATTCTAACATACAAATCATTCTGTGCAGGGAAAACAAACACATCAGCAATAATACACAGCTTAACTCATTCACATTTGATTTTTGTTCAAATCAGTATCAGTTTTGTTAGTATTTTTCAGTTATGCATGCTGTACTTGCATACAAATAATACTATATTACAGTAATTAACTATGACACATTTGCAATTTAGCCAGTCATACGGCACACTCCCTGCATGCCACCTGCATGCAACAGGCAATGCTTCAAAGAAATAAAGCATAACACAAAGGGGTAGAAAGGAGTGTCCCTATTCTACTTACAATTCACACACCTATGTGTTATGTCCTACATGGCACAGTATTGGCACAGACCAAATATACATTAGCTTACATAGATCTGAGGATGAAACTGTGATATTAACGGATTCTCCCATCACCAATAGTAGAAGTCTGCCGTAGCTATGGGGTAAAATCTTTGCTTGGTGGAATAACAGGGTAAAAAGGATAGTCTGTACAGTCTCTCTTGCAGTCTCAAAACTTTTACAGAGAGAGAAAGGATCTTTAAGTTGCAATAGGAGAAAATCTCCTTCACCTATACCAGAAATTTTAGTTTTAACTGAATACTGCGAGCCATGATGAATGCTTTTCTCATATAGATTAATAGTACTTCATAAAGTAAACAACAAAAGAGAGTACATACAGCATTAGTAGACGTGTGGTACCCATAAAGCTGAAGATTCTGACATACCGCACGGTCAAAGTGAAGAATTTCATTTCAAAACGAAGTCAAGATAACAAGAGAAAGAAAGAAGACAACAGAATAAAGACATTCATTTTATGCTATAAAATAGTTTAAAGATAAGGTTGCTTAGTTTATACTACAGCCTAAACATTCCTACTTCAATATTAAAATGGTCTTACATATCTTACTACTCATTTAAGTTTCATTCAGGGCTGTCATTAGCAGAGTTATATCTTTATAAGCCCATTGATTTCAATGGACTTAAAGGGTGTAATTCTGTTCAGGATTGCATGAATGGTCACTATAACATTAACATTAAGGAAGACTTGGATCTATGCAGAACCCATGGCTTTCAACCAGGGCAGAGTCAGTTATCAGCTCTTTTTAGGGCTGCCAAGTGGGGGCGGGTGGTGGGTAAACCCCCGCTTTGGAGGCCCAATTTCCGCCGCCGGGGAATTGGGCCCCGGGGGAACTCCGCTCCCCCAAAGCACAGCGTGGCTGCGTCACCGTCAATCACGTTGGGGGTGTGGCCCCAATTGTTGGAGAGAAAACTCTATGGTTTTCCCTCCAACGATCGGGGCCACGCCTTCAACATGATCGATGTCGCGCGTCACTTCCGGTGATGTGCTGGCGGCGCGTGTGCGCTTCACGCGCATGCACCCGCATCAAGGACCGGCTCCCGGAGCCCAGCGAGGCTCCTCCACTGGTAAGAAAATTGGACTTGGCAACCCTAGCTCTTTTTGTTTTCTGGCAGGCTCTGGACCTACTTCAAAAATGAAGGAAAACCTCTGGGAAACAGAAATTAGTATGATTTTACCTTATACATTTTGCCATGGGTTATGAGGGGGGATTTAACACAGCGCCACCTTACTTGTGGTTATTAATGTCAACTTAACAACCCCGTCCCATATCTCCTCTTTGAGAACAGGCCTCAAGCAATCTGGGGCAGAAAGCCAGAAACATAACTGTACCTCCAATCTGTTTGAGTGATACCTACCAGCAAGGCACGTTTCTCTTCATCTCCTTTTCTTTCTTTCTTTTCGTTTTTCTTCCTGAATATCTCTTGCAGCTACAACAAAATCAATTGCATCATCTGTAGCTGCCCTGTGTAAATAACCTATTTATACGATTATAGTTATGGGTTGATATGAACTAAATGGCTTAAGGCAAACAGCAAAGCAAGTTGTTAGCATTGCACTGAAAGCAACAGGGGTCAGTTGTGACTAACTGGTGGATTATTTTTAACATATTGTGGAACATTTACATACATTTTCCTTCTGTTAAGCTCTTATGTTCTCTTCTAGCTATAATTGCATCAACTGAAACATTCTTTTCACACTCCTGGTTGGCTGCTATGATGTGTAACTGAGTACATGAAAGGCAGACTTTATTTTTGTTTACTTCAAAAACTCCCACTGCACTCATTATAACAATCAATTCGTACAGATTAACACAGCCAATGGTTTGATCCAGTAGAAGATCCCTACTAATGGAATGCCCTTCCACTACTAACCTCCAGCATCCCACAAGCAAGTCCTGTTTTGCTGACAAAAATCCTTTCTGTTGGTAGAAACTACAGCTGGATCTAACCATAGCATAGATTATTAACTGTATCAACAAGCAAGTACCTTGTTTGATCAGCAGCTTCTTGCATACCTGATGCCCAATTCAAAAGCCATCTGGACATTCCCTAATGAACCATAGCATTACCAACTCAGAAAATTCACTACACATTCAACCTCCATGACAGACAACAAATGTCAGAGCTGATTCAAGTATTTACCTCCCCGCGCCCCAATGCAGTGAAATATGCAACACAACTTCCTCAAGAATTTTTGAGACACAGGAAGCTATCCTCTCAAGGAGAATAGTATTAGCCTATAATTCCTCCTAGCATATTAGCTTTCCGAGTGTGCAGGAGTTTCTTTTGACATAAGGAATGTTCAAACATGAAAGGCCCCTCCTTCGGAAGCAGCACAGTCCCAGTACCACATGTTCTTTCTAAATGTTTGAAATGGTTCACTTTGGATTAAATTCATAGAGAAAAAGGTCAAGCCATCAAGTAATGGCAATGAGTGTGATGGTAACTGAAAAAGCAAAAAAGATCTTTCTTTTTTTAAAAACAACAACAACACCATAGTTCATGCTTTGATTTCCCCTTACACCAGATACGGGGAGGAAGATCTTGTTGCACTCATCAATAAAGCTCATTTGAACTTCTGGAAATGAACCTTTTGTATAGAAGAAGTGCTACAGGATACCAATGAACACAGCAGTGGACATGAATTAATCTGAGAGCACTTTTCATAGGAACATTGTCTGAAACAAAATAATGGGATTGACTGTTGAAAGCAGAAAGGACAAAACAACATCTCTTGTATCAAGGGAACAAAATCCCTCTGTTCTCTGACCTCAGACTTATGACATAAGTAAATAGGATTAAAAAAAATAAATCTGTAAAGTATCTGATTTGATGACTTAGGTTAAATAATTTGGATGTGCTGCTACATACAGAATAACCGGGCATTATAAATTATTTGTCATGTTTCAAGCTCTCTATGAAAGAAGGTCTAATAAACATGAACGTCAAGTACAATAGTATTGACTTGATTATGCTGGTTTTATTTACATGAAAGCACAATCTCACCTCTCCCTTACTGTTTTTAAAATTGAAGCCCTTGTTCATCTCATTAGCCTGTGGCCAGATGGTCAGTACTGGTGTTTCTTTGTAACCAGTGCAAACACAGAAAGAGGTCTATTCCAGAAACAAGAGAAAAATTGGGGAAATCTCATCGGTAGTTGCTTGGCAACCCCTCAGGTGCCTTTTTTTCTATAATACATAAGCAAGCTACATTTTAGATGCTTAATTCCAACAAACTCACCTTTCTTACCATATCTGCCAGCTAGTCACCCAATGAATCATGGGATAATTTCTTCTAACCTCTTTCTCTCCTACTTCCCAGTCCCCTATCTTTCTCCTTCTCTTAGTCTCCCTATCTCTCCAACCACCTCCTTCCTGACATGCATTTGTCTGTGGCAACATCACCTTGCTACAACCCTAATATGACACATTCATGTCACTGTTAGGTAGTCCCCCATATGTTTCTTATTTTGTGAAGCCACCAAGCAGCACCCAGAAGATCCAAAGAGAAAAGTTGGGAATCTGTGCAAAGGGGTTTTTTTTGGGGGGGGGGGGGGGGAACAGAAGTTGTAGGTGCTTCAGCGGCTGTCCAGACAGTTTAGCTACCAACAATTGATTGCAGGAGGCTTTTACAGCTTTTTCATGAACTACTATAGGGTAAAAACAAAAACACAACACATGATTAATTTATCTGAAGATGTTAAAGCATAGGCAGACTACTGCAATAAAATCCAATTTGCACAACAAGCCACTAATCATAAGACACCAATCATAAAAAATTGAAAAGACTGATACAAAGGCAACTTCCAGTGTACCTACCACCAAGAATTCCTTTTTATCCACCATCTCATTTCCATCTGTATCAAACATGTTGAAAGCTATCCTGAAACCAGCATGAGGCTCTGCCAAGGAATAAAGAAAAAGATATGATGAATTTTTTATGATGAGGGCCAAAGTAGACGTGAATTCTTATATCTGTAGACATGGAATTTGCCCGATCGCGATGAAAAAGGGTTGGATGTCTGATTTCTAATCATAAAAGAGCCATCTGCTACTTATCTTTCCACAGGTCCTCAAACGTTTTTCATGTAGCCAATGTTACTTCCAGATGCACTCAGCGGAGAAGAAAACTCTCAGGGAAAGAAACTGTCTATAGATGAGCTATGAATGGAGAAGTGATATGTGCACCTTATCCATGTGCCCCTTGTCCTGTTACAATAAAACCTTTGCCACCCATCTCCTATGTGACTGACACAGTTTACTGATACCCCACCTCTCCATACGAATACGTGCAAGGCAACTTAAACTCAAAAATAGTGGAACAAAAAAACCCATCAGCAGGAGAAACAGAAAAAAAAATCAGCATTTTTTTAAAAAAGAGCATCAGATAAAGATCAACGAGTGGTTAACTGAGCTATCACAACTGCGTCTAATTTGGACTGGGTTGGTATAATAAGACATATCAGTGAGCCAGAGCAAAGCAGTGGGGAAAGAGGACAGCCTAGACATACACCATGCTGGCTCAGTGGTTTCTCATCAGTTCTCATGACATTGCCCGACTATAGGTGGGTTCTGGTGGGTCCCTGGCTGGCATGCACTGGAGGCAGAATCTTAGCAGCAGAAATCTCAGGGATTTCCATCATCAGGCAGTTTTTATGAACAGCTCCACAAACCCTCTTTCTACGGACTACTGGTGGACTTTCCCCCTTTGAATCTTCATAGACCAATGGGTCAAATGGAATTGACTAACTGGGGCTAGAACTGTTCTGCCCTCCCTCTCCCCCAATTCTGACCTGGCATTCTAAGAGGGAGATCTTCTGAAAGAGGATTTCCTTAATCAGCAGTCTTTACTATGAGCTGCGTAGGTATAGTTGTCAATATTTCGGAAGATTCTAAATAGACGGAATGTTTTCTGCTCTGTGTTTTAAGTATTGTACCTGCATTTTTACACATGTATTTTAGTTTTGGTTTTATTTGGTTTTCTGAGCTGTTTTTATAACACTTTAACTGTTAGCTGTCATGCTGGCCCTAATAGGCCAGAAAGGTACAATATAAGCTTTATAAATAAACTATCAGAAATGGAATTTCCCAATCGCTTCGTGTAGTGGTTAGGATCATACGGATGACTGTACTAAATGTATATCTGAACCAGCTTGTAATGCAGGAGTGACAACGCCTGGAATCCATTTTGTTATGTCATCCTGCCACATAAAAAATGACAGGAGAGCTAGTTTCATTTTTATTTATGTAACACTGATGATGGCAGAAAACATGAGTTTTGAGGAAGGATCTGAAGGAAATCAGGGAGGTGGCATTATGCTGGTGCTGCCAGGCAAAATAGGCAGCAAGCGAGAAGCTGCATTTTCCTCAAGATAATAAACATGGAAATTAGATTACAAGTCAAGGACTTTCTAGTACTTTTAGGATATCCATCTAAGCGCACTTTCTCATTCAATTATTCCATTCAGATTTCACCAGGGGAAGATGAAAAACAAAATATGAACTATGAAATTTTCCTATTCCCCAGAATCTCGCCACAAGTTTTAATAAGTATACAATAGTTTGATATGTAGGAACATATACATCTTTTTTTTAAATTCTGAATACTTACTTGTTAAGATAGACAACAAGAACAAATATTCTGTATAAGAAATCACACCTGAAAAAAGCAAGTCAGCGAATTAATTGATTTCCCCCCTTCAGTAATCAAATAGTAATAATTAATAGCTGAAAATATATTAATGGTATAATTGATAGTTTGCTTAAAGGTAATAAAAAGGATTACAAAACAAGAGTCAGGCTGCAGGCAGAAAGATGTGCATAGAACTGTTTCCTCCCATTGGATTGGGTGCTCTGTGCACCAGAATGTATTCCCATATTTGCGAAAAAAATCTTCATCAAGGCCAGTGGGTTATAACCACTAAACCTGTAACACTATTAATATTATTGAAGAAATCTTACCCCTCCATTGGAAATTGTTCCAAATATTAGCATAGAAATCGTATGCTGAAGAAGAAGAAGAAGAGGAGGAGGAGGAGATTGGATTTATACCCCGCCCTTCACTTGGAGTCTCAGAGCAGGTGGGCGGGGCTGAGAGAACTCTTGAGGCAAACTGCTCTTTTTCAAGGACAGCTGGGCCAGAACTTGTGACTGACCCAAGGTCACATCAGCAGGTGCAAGTGGAGGAGTGGGGAATCAAACCCGGTTCTCCCAGATTAGAGTCCGCACACTTAACCACTACACCAAATGCCTACCAGTCTAGTTTTAAGACATGTTTCTCTGACAAATAAATAAAACAAATGCCTTTGGCCTGAGTTCAATATTTTATGATTAGTAATATTTGTAAATAAATGCCTTTAGCATATTTTTTTCATAAGGATGCTGTGTTACAAAGTAGTTCAGGGGTAGGTAAGAAACTTTAAATTTCATGCTATGGTCTTTAGAACTCAGTGCAGGTATAAGACTGAAAACTGAAGGCCTCTTGCAAACTTGTGGGCTCCTCTTTTCCTCACATTTCCCTCTCACTTAGCACAGCTATGGCGCAGCAGTACATTATGAACTGATGTTAATCATGGTATCTTAAACTAGAGTTTGCCCAACCATTTCTAATCATGGCTGTGAATTCTGATTTGAAAGTATCCATGGCTAGCATTAACATTAGGAAAGCTGTAATGATGCAACATGGTTGACTCCAGAAAGGGATTCATGTGTAAGACATCAGGGAGGAAGGTGCAAGCAGGCCATGGTTATGGTACATGGAATGTTGCTGCTGCACCACACCTATGATGATCAGAATGATGTTAAAGTTACCAGAAGAAAAAAGGATCCACCTAAAGTGGATAGTCCCATTTCCAGAGTCAAAAGGATTCATACCAAAGATACTACACAAAACAAATAGTACTCCATACCTTTCTCATGAAGATTCCGAAATAGCTTTGATGACCCTTTCCAAACAGGTGGGGTTTCTACAAGTATCTGATTCAATTCCTGAAAAACATTTATTTAAAAAAAGATAACACTAACTGTATAATAAAGACTCAGTCAGATTAAAGGTGGGGTGGAGATAAGGACGACTATGACAAAAATCAGATTAACCCCAGAAGTCAGATTAATCCTAATAGTACAAGACGGCTGAAATGTGCACTTCAAAAACCTGCAAACATTCTATCACTCCTGCTAATAGTAAATTTGACGATCGTATGTTTAGCAGTCGGGCACCATATCAGAAGTATCCACTGACAAAGTAGAGCAGGGGTTCCCAACCCATTTTGAGCCTGGGGATGCCTTTAGAACTCGGTCACAAGGTGGTGGGCACAACCACTAAATGGCTGCGATGGGCGGCAGAGCCAACCACTAAATGACAGGGAGTTATGTCACGAATAATGTAGACTTTGATAGGGTTCAATAACGACACAACACACAGAGCTCAGTACAAGCTCTCTGATCAAGCTCAGTTCATCTCTCTGTCCCAACTGTTCTGTTTGAACTGCCTGTCAGTAGCGTTTTATTCAGAGAGAAAAAACAAGCTCATCCATGGTACAGTGAAAGTGTTACATTTTGAAGCCTCTATGCTAGAAACACAGAATGTTCCTCTCACAGCTCAAATCATCCTTGAATGTTGCAAAGTCTGTGCTCTCAGTAATTCATTGTATTTAGCAGACTCATGCAGGCTCAAAAGACCTTTGTGCATTTTTGCCAAGCCAATCTCCCGGTGAGAACTTGAGAACTCGTCCTGGGTTTGCCTCATGGGATTTGTTCTTATATTCCCACAGAATAATTCTTCAACATTTCAGGCAGAGCTCTGTTTAACAGGATGCTCGTTTTAATGAACATATTGCTTAAAAATATGTTCTTTTATACAGTTTATCTCCAGTCACACAGTGCATATCCTTGTGCTCTGGTGCAGCTGCTGCCAAAGCAACATTTTAAAAAATCTGTATGGACGATCAGCTCTCCAATGGTTAATGAGAAACTCTGCTGGGTAAAAGCCCCATCCATTTCCTAAAAAAGCTTACTGGCATCAGGAAAGTTGTCAGTGGGCTGCACATTGGGGACAGCTGAGGCAGAGGTTGTTGCATACCTAATGCCCAACTGTACAACAGGGACCTGAAACTCACCTGTTTCGAAAGGTTCTGCAGTTGTTTTGTTCCTAAAATAAAGGCAAAACAACTAATTATTCAAAAATCTTCCAACAGTATGCTCTTATAGGCCAATTTCATGATCAACATCGCAATTTACCTTTTATCATCTCAATCCTCAAAATCAGCTAAAAACTTAGTTTTAAACAAATTTAACCTTCATTCATATGCACATGGTACTCAGTAGGACATACTTCCATGAATATTTAGTTCAGAATATTAGTCTGCTAGGTGTCATTTGAACTAACGATCCTATGGATGTCTATTTGAAATTAAGGCATAATTTAATTACAAACTACATGACAATATTCTCTTCACAGACAGGAACATGTCTATTTTTAGCTTCACTTCATATGACGGAAGCTAGAGAAAAGTCACTGCCAACTACTGTAGACTTTATTCATAGATTTCTAAGTTCAAAGTTTGTCCATGTGGATACATATCTGAGAACAATTTGGAATGCTCACAAAAATTCATGATGTGATTACAAAAAAAGCATCACTGATTATAACACAGCTCACTTAAAAGTACACTGTTGAAAAGTGAAGCTTTCAAATGTTAAAAGCTATGTTAAAATTCAGACAGTTGGACATAGACAGAAGAATGCAGAGTCTGGCATTACCCTATTGAAGGTAGGAAAACACACATTCCTATGCTATAGAAAAAGGGGCCGTTAACTGCCACAGTAAAGGAAATGACAAGCCTGCAATATGGCCTTGCAATCACCCAGCAATACAGTTATTACAGCTTGACGCTGTTACCAATATTTACATGGGTACTTCTACTTTTAGGGAATGTATTTCCCAAAAACCGAGGACCCTGATTCAGATCAGGACCTGGCACCGGGGGAGGGGCCTTAATCTTCCTTTTGGGGGGGGGGCTGCACATGCACTGATGGACATGTGTAGAGCCCCAGTGGGGCAAATAGCAGCCCCTGAATCCATTTTGGGTCCAGAAAATGGTGTGGGGAGGCCCTTCCACCTGAGCTGTGTCTCTGATCCCTCACATCTGATGTGCGACTCTCTGAGTCAAAGTCAGGTCAGGGGAACACAGACACTGCATGTTAAGGATTGTAATGTGTAGTTTGGACCCAAGAGGGAATGACATGATGGCAAACCAAAATCACTTGTGCCCTTATACTGTTGCACCCTTTTCTATTAATTTGACAATGATGTACAAGCATGACAAACTAATCCAATTCCCAATGTTATAGTTTGGTGCCATTATGAAATACATAGACCTTCACAATACCAAAACAATTATGCTAGTATAATAGATAAAGCGATGAAAACATATCTAAAACTGCAGCTATTGGAAATGGCAGCAGTTTTATGCACTAGAATAATAGTTTATTTAACACAAGATTCTGAAGGATTTTGCAGGGCTAATCTAAGTATGCCTCACAGGACCCATGAAACAAATATTATCTCTGTTTTACATAATCCTCCTGGATTAATCAGGGTTTACTAGCTTACACTTTAAGGACTCCTGTACTAATTGTAGAAATGTATGACAGCTTAACTGAGCCCATATAAAGAGGCAGGTTGTAAATTAAATAAAGTGAATGTGCGGCATTTAATGAACATACATAACAGCAGCCACATTGGTGTGCAAGGGGGTGGAGAACTAAACTTACGTCTGGGTTCCTCATTTGTTACAGCCTGAATGAAATCATATGGTGTCATGAACAGCTGCCCTTCAAATTCTAAGCTGGCAAACATACGAAATCTCTGTTCCCGGGATGTTGCATAAAGACCTAAATCTTCATAATCTGGTCTGGTTTCTGTGCCCTGTTAAAAGACAAAAAATAAAAATAATAGAAACTGTTGATTTATAATTATTGTTGTTCTTTTACCTCTTCCCCACAACCTTCTCCTATCTCATACTCAAAACTTGCTCACCTTCTCTTCACCTTCAGTGCCCCATCCTACTCCTCTAATCATAGAAATCATAGAACTCTAATCTTCTTCCTTCTCTCCCTCTCACATTATGTTTCGTCTACTTAGCATTAAGAAACACATGCCAGTTATCTATATGTATTGTTTTACAGTACACGCAGTCTTTGTGACAAAAGATATTAGATGTCACCTATCATTAAGGGTGTGTAGTGTAGCTACATTTTTAAAGACCAATCAGTATGTCCCTGTCTTGCTGGCCATAAAAGAACTAAAAAGGAAGTAGCCTCCTCTGACTATGGAGCAGCATATGAAATAGGAAAGAACTTGCTCCCACCAAGTATCAGAATTAGGGCTGCTATGAATGCATGCTGCCTGGGAACAAAAATGGCAAAAGTGTGCCCAAGTCATACACATTCAAACTTTTTTGTGTGTGAAACAGAATGGAAATCACACCCGACAGACCATGCAATGAGATCCAGGAAAGGACAAAGGCATTGGTGAGGTAATGGGTAAGAGTCAATAAGTGTTCAATTTCTATTCTTACTTTTGGAGATTATCTGATCCAAATCTCTTAGTAATTAGCGGCAAACCTCAAAAACTTTCATGAAAGCATATCCCTATCAAAAGATTTTAAGACTTTTGTTTCCTAATCTTCCTGGCAATCTTACAGTGATCTTGTATCATGCTATAGCTCAGCACCTTTACAAAGCTGGACATAGCCATTTCTCTCAAGCACACTGTCACGAATCTCCGATTAAAGCCATTATGTTGTTGTTATGAACAGCAGATCTTAGTTCACCTGTGTAAGTCTTTAGAGCTAGGTTGCTTAACAAGATTTTCTGAAAAGCAATGTAACATAGCTCAGCAACTACAGCAATTTCTTTCAGAATTAACCTGTCTTTAAAACAAGAAAGGCCAAAAATAAAAACGCTTTGAAACTAATGCATCCACATTAAAGAACTTTCCACCTATCTAATCATCATTATAAGGATAGGGTATTCAACCTAAATCAAGACACTTTTTACAGACCAGCCCCACTGAAATCAATGGGCGCTTCTTGAATAAATTGTTTCAAGACTGCACCGTTGAAAGCTCTTTGGTGTACACACACTAACATCAGCAACTGTATCTTCAGCTAATCTTCTCTCCCAGTGAAGCAGTAACTACTATTTAGATCTTTAGAAGTACAAAATTGTTAAAATACTAACACTATTGGTAATTATTTAACAGAACTTCACTGAAGCTGTTTTTCATATTTCGCCTTTTTTCAACAAAGAAAAACTTTTCAAATGCAATTAAATGTGGTCCAAGCTGCGGTGGCTCAAGATTCTGAACTGCAGGCTATGGAAGGTCGGTAGTTCAGCAGTTCGAGACCAGAGTGTGCCGCATGACGGAGTGAACTCCCATCTCTAGTTCCAGCTCCTGCCAACCTAGCCGTTCGAAAGCAAGAAACTGCAAATAGATAAATAGGTACCACTTCAGTGGGAAGGTAACAGCGTTCCGTGCGCCTTGGTGTTTAGTCATGCCGGCCACATGACCACGGAAATGTCTTCGGGCAGCGTTGGCTCTTCGGCTTTGAAACGGAGATGAGCACCGCAACCCTAGAGTCGGATTCGACTGGCTTTCGAGCAAGGGAACCTTTACCTTCAAGTGCTTCTAAGAAAAGGTTTGATGTAATAACATTGCTTTTCTATTATTTTTAAAGAAAAGAAACATCCTTCAACATTGTCTCTTAATTTCTTCTAGCTGGTGATCATCAAATCAATTCCCTAATAGTTCATTGCATGGAATCCATTCTACTAAATTACTTCAAATGAAATAAACGTTGTGGGAGGGTTGTTTTTTTTTTAAATAGAAATTGTCGTCTCTTAGGTACATGTTGATCATAGGTGATTAATACCTGCTGGAGGCACTACTAAGTGCAAGGAGAAATGTCTCAGGAAAAAGAATCCAAAGGCAGGGAATGGCTCCAGGGAACTCAGACTTAGTTTTCACATCTGTTGCTAACTCTTGTAGGATCTGTATGCTCATTTGCTGCTATCCACACATCTTCCCAACTGCATTAATCCAATCTTGGCTATACTTATTGCTCAGTTACTTATGCATCTTGATTCCAATTAGCCCTTCCTGGCAACTAAACCCCCCACCTATATGTAATGCTCGAGGAAGTCTTTTGAATGTATCTGAAGAAGTGTGCATACACACAAAAGCTTATACAAACTTTGTTCCCTTGCTTCAGACCAACACGGCTACCCACCTGAATCTGTCCAAATCAGCGGTACTCATTCTGTGGCTCAAGGAGAGCCACACTCGCGATTTTTGTTGTTGTTGTTCAGTCGCACAGTCAAGTCCGTCTCTTCGCGACCCCATCGCGACTCTTCGCAAAAGCCGAAAACCCATTCACGATTACCATCAGCCAAAAGAGCCACGTTTATTTCCATTCCTGATATGATGCCTGCATCTCAGGGAGGCTCACAGCTTATCCATTCCTCCAACAGCAGCTGTTTCAAGTTGGGAATCAAATCCCATTGGGAATGAGCTGTGCCCACTTTCCTGACAGATGTGGCAAGAACCACACTGGGGGATGGAGTTCAGAACAGCAACAGGTGGCATGTCAAAGAGCCACTGAGTGAGTATCACTGGTCCAAATAATACACTTTCTTTCGTTTACTATAGAATCGTTTTCTTCAATGTTTAGTTTTCCTTCCACTCAGGAGGCAAAAGTTAAAGATACATGTCCTGTGATAGCACAGTGTGTAGCAGTTTACAACAGGCTTCCCAAGTACTTACCGTGATTCGGCGGGGGACAGACATCTTCGCAGGATCATTCCCACGGGGACAATAGACGCGCCGCACCATGCCATCGCCAGGAAGTGACGCCGGGCAACGCTCTGGCAATGGGGCTGGAAACTCGATGGTACCATCGAGTTTTCAGCCCCATTGCCAGAGCGTCACTTGGCGTCACGTCCTGGCGACAGCATGGTGCGTTACAGGGAGGAATGTTCCAGATGGGGAGCATGTGTCCCCCGCCGGATCGCGGTAAGTACTTGGGAACCCTAGTTTGCAACTCCTTCTCAAGTAGGGGGGTATACCTGGCAATTTTTTTGATAGAAAATGAACACGATTGTGTGTTGCGTGTTAAGAGCCTTCAAGTCACTTCTGACTCATGGTAACCCTATAAGTTAATGACCTCCAAAACATCCTATCATGAACAGCCTTGCTCACATCAATCCATCTTATGCTGGGTTGTCTTCTTTTCCCGCTGCCTTCAACTTTTCCTAGCATTACTGTCTTTTCCAGTGACTCTTATCTTCTCATAATGTGACCAAAATACAATAGCCTCAATTTAGTCATTTTAGCTTCTAGGGAGAGTTCAGACTAGATTTGATCTAGAACCCACTTATTTGTGAAACTCTCCTCCAACACCATGTTTCAAAGTAATCAACTTTCTTGCTGTCAGATTTCTTCATTGTCCAACTTTCACACTCATAGTCTTACAATTTTGTATGCTGCCTAATTTATAAATGATGCATTTATGTTGTTTATTCTCTAAAGGAAGTTTAGGTATGACCGAAAAATAAGTATTGCATACACTTCATTCCCCCCCCTATTTTTTCAGAAAAAAGGGGGGTTCATGGGGCTTCAAAATTTCTGGAAATTTTTCAGTTTTTTGGTACTTCTAGAATACCTAAAGGCTGAGCTGACAGATTTAAAGGCAGATTTAATGCTTGTAAAATATATGCAATAGGGATTTCCTACTTAGATCTACTATATAGGTAGACTAAGTTGTTTCCTGATGCAGCAGACTTCGAATTCCCAAAGCTAAGAGGGTATGTTTCTAAGAACTGATATGGATAGTTCCTGGGGAAAGTGCATTAAAATAATTCACAAACATCTTTTGCAACAATGCAGAAGATTCTGGGATATACATTAAAGATTGCACAGAATTAGGTCTGCAATGGTTAATTAATTAGTCAATCAATAGATTAAAATCTTTTCACCAAAAAAAATGATACACACAAACAGGCAGCAGATTTTTTAAAAGGCTAATTATTTTATTTACTTACAAAAACTGTAAGTGGCAAGCAGCATTTTAGAAGATATACCATATACCATCTAAAAATGCTCTTCTGTATAACAACTTTTATTTTAGTGTATTTCTCACCAACCTTTCTCAAGGTGGATTACAGTAACCGTGTAAAACAATCAAATCACATTATAATCCTTCATCTGACATAACCAGAAACATCCCACATTTATAACCCCCCCCCCTAAATAATTTTCTTACACAAACATTGGAATAAAACAATGTGGGAGTCTTGTCAGCAACATCAAGTAAGCCATTTCACCAAGTAGGGGCTACTACAAAGAATGCTTGAGTATGGGCAGGTATCAATTTTTAATCTGCTTACACAATGGTTCCCTCAGAAAGTCTTGCTCAGAGGAATGAAGCAGGTACAAATGAAACATCAGGAGAGGTAGTACTGCAGACCTGTAAAGTCTCAGGCCATGAAGGGCTTTACAGGAAAAAATCTGCACCTTGAATTGAGCCCTGAAACTAATCAGCAATGAATGGAATGACTGTAAGATCAGTGGAGTGTGTTCATTTTGCCTCGCTCTCAACACGAAACATTACGCACCAATTGAGATTTCTGAGTTGTCTTCAAGGGCAGGCCCATATGACAACAGTCTATCCTCAAGGTGACTCTGGCATGATCCACATGGCCAGATCAGCTAGGTAGTGAGCCAAACTCCATGCTCAATGGAAAAAGCATTTCTCATAGCTGAATTCTTGTCTTGCAATAACGCTTAGTCAGCAGTTAGGAAGGACCTGCTCACCTTTAATCACGTGACCACAGCTGCCAGGCTATACATTCTGGCTTTGACTACGGGGTCCTGAAGTGGACTACAAACTCCCCAGAAGCAGGGATCTGCACAGTAGCTGGAAGATGGGTCTGCTTTTCGAAGCAACACAGAGGCTGAGGTCACAATCTGAGTTCAGCTGGTTTCAGTTTCAGAGGGATAACAGAAATACACTGGCCATGTGAACTGGTTGCCCAGTACTTAAATATCCTGGAGAGCAAGATGATCTTCATCCAGCCAGGACCTAACAAAATCCCAAATGTGCAAAGCACTGTATGTGCTCAGGCAGCGATCTGGCTCAGTAGCTGGAACACGAGCCACTGGCTTAGCGCTTCATCAATACTGAGCTGCCGTCTCATGGGCCCGCCATCTCTTCAGCTCTCACTGGATGGGGGATGCAGAGAGAACCTGGACAACTGGGAGTCTGGGAACTCACTCTAAATGGCATGGGGCTGGTTTTCCCAGGGTCTTCAGCACTGGCAGCATTGTCCAGAGCTGACCCTTCAAGGGCACATCCTTCAACTGAGGCCCTGGAGCCAGGAGCTACGGGTTGGGTCTGGTGATGTCAGGCATTTCCTGGGCCTCCAGATCTTCCCCTAAAGTGGCCCCTAGGTCATCCTGGTCATCCTCGGCTGTGGAGTCTGGACCTGGGTTCAGGACAGGTTATGCCGTTATTAATATTTGAATGTATTGGCCCTAGGGACGCCAAACTAACATCTACCAGAACTAGGGCGTTCTCTTTGGCAGCACCAACATTATGGAATCAGCTCCCTCAGGAGATCCGCGCTCTCCGGGATCTCCGCCAGTTCCGGAGAGCAGTGAAGACGGAGTTATTCCGCCAAGCATTCAACAACTTAGATTGAGTATGTCAGCATCTATAGTCGCCGTCTTGTGTATTTTATAATGTGTATGTTATAATGTGGGTAAATTGTGATTTTAATGTATTGTATATTGTTTTAGAGGCATTGTTTTATTATTTTTATTGTTGTAAGATGCCCTGAGCCGCTTCGGCGGGAGGGCGGGATAAAAATCAAATAAATAAATAAATAAATAAATATTGCACATTGTATAAAAATTTAAGAACACAAGAGAAGACAATATTGGATCGGGCCAACGGCCCATCCACTCCAACACTCTGTACCACAGTGGCCAAAAATACCAGGTGCCATCAGGAGGTCCATCAGTGGGGCCAGGACACTGTTGCCCCGCCCCAAGCACCAAAAATACAGAGCATCACTTGCCCCAGACCGAGAGTTCCTATCTATACCTTTTGGCTAATAGCCACTGATGGACCTCTGCTCCGTATGTTTATTCAATTGATATCCACTTTGATCAATCAAGTAAGATTTTTCACAAATCGTTAATATGTCTGTTACTAAACAAATTAAGCAGATTAAACAAATCTAAATTCTGTCCTCATAAAATATGATAGTGTTAAAAAATCTTTCCTGTTCATTTTTCCAAAGTATCATTTAAAACAGCAGATGTGCCTCGTTTTCAGTTAAATTCAGGTAAAGCATGACATCATTTAATTCCTAGATTTTTTTTTTAAGAAAGAAGAAACAAATGATTCATTGCCAAGAGTTGGTCTCATGTTTCCTTAAGGCCAGCAATTCTAAAGCTTCCACTCCAAAGTAAAAAGAAAAAGGGGGGGGAGTGATTTTCCCATGGAGAAAAGGCTGAACACCAGATAAAAGACCTACTGCGTGCAAACTGATGCCAAGATGCCCCAAAGATGTAACTCCACAATTATATTCATTATTAATTGTCAAACAATAGTCAAACAGCACTCTTTTAACTCCCATCTACAAACACTACCATATGATTATATCAAAAGTTTTACATTACTTCTATACTGGATCAATAATTCAACTGTGAATCATTGTGAACCATGAAAAACTCAACACATTATGACCAAAGGAGGTACTAGCTGCAACTACAGTTTGACACTCAATTTCAGACAAAAATGTTACTGCACAGATTATTATTATTATTTATTATTACATGGGATTTTTACCCCTCCCACCCCCGAAGGGCTCTGGGTGGCTTACAGAGTATCGTGTGTGCACACACTTTCTAGAATCCTATAGTTAGCTGGCTTCCACAGCGGCCCCTGCTGGCTCGTCGGACTTGCTGCACGCAGGCGATGGGGATTACGTCCTTCCGGCTCCAATCTCTCCAATGACGCCGCGCCGCTGCTGACCTCCGACCAGTCGTTGTTCCGGGGGGCCATCCCTTCGCCGCTGCTTCTGCTGCTGTTTCGCTGCCATTGTTATTACCGGTGCAGCTATTTTCTCTCTGGAGCCACAGTTCTTCCGCTTCTTCTAGGGGAGGGTACCCCCTGACCGACTAAGGCCAGGTACCCATTTATCTACTTGCCATATAGGGCTTTTGAACAGCTGAGTTGGCTGAAGCTGGGACTAAGGTCGGGAGCTCACCCCGACCGCGGTGGGATTCGAACTGCCAGACAGCAGTTCGAGATAGGTACACTTTGCAGGTGTTAATCACCTGTGCCACCGCTCCAACATGCAGGACACACAGAAGTATAATCCAAAAGGAAAGAGTCAGCTGAATTTTACACCTCAACCAAAAATTTAAATACGAACTATACAACACATTGAATAAGAAGTCCATGGGAAGTTAAGAAAAAGATACAACATATTCTGCCTTCATGCCAGATTCAGATCACTTTTATCTAAGAAGTCTTGTACGAGATTTTTATTTTAAATAAGCAATTTTCACATTCCTTGATGCCAAGTAAGTTTGTTTGAAATTAATGTGACTTTGTACAAGTGAAGGAAAAGAAAACAATTTTAAAACTTGTGTTTTACTTGGCCCCAGGCTAATATAATATGCTCCCAAGTAGATAAAAGTGGTATAATTTTGTTTGCTTGCTGGGTGGCCAAGAGGTTAAACATCAAATTCTTAGTGTGGGAAAATCCCAAAGCAGATAAAATTGTTTTTGGTACTTAAAAACTGGAGTCTATAGAGAGTAGTACCAAGCAGCCTTGCTATTTGATCCTCCTTAGTGCTTAAGATTTTACATAAATATTCTGAAACACAGCAAGTAGAAATAAATAAAAACTTCAAACTTGCTGCTGTGATTTGAAAAAAAAAGGAACTTCAGTCAAATATTAGAGTACTAATATTTATTTATTTATTATTTTCAATTTGTATCCCGCCTTGCCGGTGCAGACTGGCTCAAGGCGGCTTACAGAGGTTAAAATACAATAAAATACGATAAAAATTTGATTACAATAAGAACAGTTAGATAAAGTGCTAGTGTTAAACCGATGGCGGGACTTTCTGTAAATGGTCCGATGGAGAGGCCATATCCGGCGTTGTTATATAGGGTTGTGGTGTGTTCAGTTTGCAGTGGTCAGTGGCGGCTCCTAATCAAAGGCCTGGTGGAAGAGCTCCATTTTGCAAGGCCCTGCGGAACTGTAAAAGGTCTCGCAGGGCCCTGATGTCCTCCGAGAGCTCATTCCACCAGTGTGGAGCTGCCACTGAGAAAGCCCTGGCCCTCGTAATGACCAGTCTGACGTCTTTCGGGCCAGGGACAGTCAGGCGGTTTTGAGTCCCTGACCTCAGTGCTCTCTGGGGCACATATGGGGAAAGGCGGTCCCTCGGGTAGACAAGCCCCTGACCATATAGGGCTTTAAAGGTCAAAACCAGCACCTTGAAACAAATCTGGTAAGCTATTGGCAGCCAGCGCAATGCCTTCAGTGCAGGCTGGATGTGATCTCATATGGAGAGACCCATCAACAGCCTGGCTGCCGCATTTTACACCAGCTGCAGCTTCCAGATTTGGAACAAGGGCAGCCCCATGTAGAGAGTGTTGCAGTAGTCTAACCTCAAGGTGAACATAGCATGGATCAATGTTGCCAGGTCATTGCGTTCGAGGAAGGGAACCAACTGCCTAATCAACTGCAGGTGGTAAAAGGCTGACTTGGCAGTGGCTGCTACCTGGGCCTCCATTGTTAAGGCGGCATCCAGGAGCACTATCAAACTCCTGACCCTTGGCACTGGCACCAATGGCACCCCATCAAAGGTTGGTAGTGGGATCCCTACCCCCGGGCCACTCTGACTCAGGCACAGGACCTCCGTCTTCATTGGATTCAATTTCAATCGGCTCAGCCTAAGCCAGACCACCACGTCCTGAAGTGCCCACTCCAGGTCATTTGGGGTAGAGTTGGACTGACCGCCCAGCAACAGATATAGCTGGGTGTCGTCTGCGTATTGGTGACACCCAAGCCTGTGCCTCCGGGCAATCTGGGCAAGGGGGCACATGTAGATGTTAAATAACACTGGGGATAACACCGCCCCTTGAGGAACCCCGCAGACCAGCGGGTACCTCTGGGACATCCGTTCCCTTACCGCCACCCTCTGTCCCCGACCTTGGAGAAAGGAGACAAGCCATTGTAGGGCAAGCCCCTGAATCCCAGTGTCAGCGAGACGATGGATCAGCAACTGGTGGTCGACCGTGTCGAACGCTGCCGACAGGTCCAACAACAACAGTGCAGCTGTGCCATCTCGATCCAGATGCCTCTGGAGGTCGTCTGTGAGGGTGACCAGTACTGTCTCCATCCCATGGCCTGGCCGGAAGCCAGACAGGAATGGGTCTAGCATGGAAGTGTCATCCATAAAGCTCTGCAACTGAATCGCCGCCGCTCTCTCCAGTAATTTGCCCAAATAGGGCAAATTGGAAACTGGAATCTATCTCCAAAACTGACAGTCAGATTAAATTCTGCTATGTTTTCTACATATTTACATGTTCCACATTCACCATCAAGCTTGTATTTTGGTCATGTTTATGATCCAAAAGAATTATGTATTACCTGTAAGGTCATAGAACAAAGCCTGAGTCCAGTGGCACCTTTAAGGACAATAAAGTTTTATTTAAGGTGTAAGCTTTCATGTGCAAGCATACTTCCTCAGACAAATTGAAACAAAAAAACCCATACAAAATTGAAACAAAAGGTGTCATTGGACTCAAACTTTGTTCTGTTGCTTCAGATCAACACAACTACCCACCTGAATATGTAATGTCACAGTTCTTATTCTGTTCATCTGAAACTAATTCATGTATTGGGCTAGTGCAAATATGTTACAATTAATCAGATGTCCCACACTGTAGCTATTAGGTAAAGGTAAAGGTTCCCTTGCTCGAAAGCCAGTCGAGTCCGACTCTAGGGTTGCGGTGCCCATCTCTGTTTCAAAGCCGAAGAGCCAGCGCTGTCCGAAGACGTTTCCATGATCATGTGGCCGGCATGGCTACACCAAGGCGCACGGAACGCTGTTACCTTCCCACTGAAGTGGTACCTATTTATCTACTTGCAATTTCTTGCTTTCAAACTGCTAGGTTGGCAGGAGCTGGAACTAGAGACGGGAGCTCACTCCGTCATGCGGCAACTCGGGTCTCAAACTGCTGAACTACTGACCTTCCACAGCCTGCAGTTCAGCGTCTTAACCACGTGAGCCACCACAGCTCCACTGTAGCTATTACACATCACATAATATGTCTTGACAACCTATTCACATAAAGATCTACAAATTCCAGGAAAAATAGATGGCCTGCAGCTCATTTTTTTCTGTAATATACAATATTAAATGATGCTGCTAGAAACCAAAGAGCATTTTAAGACACCAGGTACACTTTTGATCCTCTCTATATTCCTCTTCTCTCCTTCATGTACAAATATATTTCCTCTAAAATGTCAAGCAATTCTGCATCTTCACATTGTTTTTAGAGGAGTGTATTGTTTAATCCAATAAAGAAATTTCATTTTAATACCAGTAATTATACAAATGCCTTCCGGGACAAAAGTACTATTTCATAAACCTTGTACTATTCATTGATCAAGTTTACTTGAACACAACGTATTTGTTCACAAAACAACTTAAAAGTAGTGCTTAAAAATGACCAAAAGAGCCTGTGTTTGTTTCAGTGCCATCCTCCTAACATAAACCATGAGATACTGCACGGATTTACCTCTGAATCTGCCACTATTACCATGTCACTGACCAGCCATTACAGCTCTGATCTTTATTTTGCCCCAAGCCCCCAATGCTGTTAACATGCTGCCTCCATGCAAATACCCCCTCCAAAGCTATGCTTTATTACCTTTTTAGACCATGCACTTGGTAAAGGTTTCAGAGTTTCTATCAACATAAACAGCAAATGTATCTATTAAATTTTTAGATACCTTCCTCCAAAAAGATCAGTGTCAGGTAGCCCTGTCATGGGTCTGGAATGTGGAGGGGTGCCCTCCCGTTTTCTGTCTCAGCTCTCCCTGGCTTACCAACTGTATGTTATCTTATGCTTGACCTTGTAGATGTTCCAGCTGCAGTATTATTCGGCTGGGAAAGCTAACAGCTTTTGCTTTGCCTGCTTGCTTTGCCCGCGAAATGTATCCATTGGCTTCTGCTTACCAGAGGGAATGTTTGATTCTAGTATAAGTCAGAGGCCTTAGTATTGTCTGCCATTCCTGACACAAGCTGTACACATGTCTTCAGTTCTGGTTTTACCAATAAACAGTTCTCTTCTCATGAAGCCCTGTGTTGAGTAACCTGACTAAGGGCCCTGACACAGAGCAGTGTAAATAATTCTCCTCTTTTTCACTTTATTATCACAGCAACCCTGTGAGGTAGGTTAGGCTAAGAGTGACTAGCCTCAAGCCATGCAGTGAGCCACATGTGAGGATCTGAACCCAAGTGTTCTGAGTCCTGGTCCAAAAATCCAACTACTTATACCGTATAGGCTGATGCTTTCATCTAAGAACTCGCAGTAGCTTTAGACTGTGTGAAATCCAGCATGTTCTCTTGCTATTAGTACATTGGCTCCTGAGACTATTCACAGAATTCCTGACATCATCAGAATCCTACACTCTCACACTTCCCGGTGACTCTGTTCCCACAGCTTCAGTTAATTTTTCGCAGAATGTAGAAAACCCAGAATCCGAGTCTTACTTCTGCTCACGCTCTCTCTCTCTCTCTCTGTAAAGCGCTGTCAAGTCGAAGTCGACTTACGGCGACCCCATAGGGTTTTCAAGTCAAGTGACTAAGCAGAGGTGGTTTGCCAGTGCCTTCTTCTGCAGAGACTTCCTTAGTGGTCTCCCATTCAAGTACCAACCCTGCTTAGCTTCCGATATCTGACGGGATCAGGCTATACTATTCTGTTCCACACCCCATCTGCTGTTTCTACTTCCCACATATTATCATCCTTTCCCCCTTTTGAGACAGCATTTTATATTTCACTTGATAAAACATTTGCATCACAGGGGTGGGGACCCAAGCAGAACATATAGTGGCAGCATCACAGAGGCCTTCTTGCTGTAAACTCAATCCTGTACAGTCTCATGAGACACAGAAAAGTAGCTGTGTTAGTCTGTTGCAACAAATGTGTGCAACTGACAATGAACCTGCAAGCACTTCTGCAAATACAGTTTCACTACTGAAGACAGAGAGAAACGGAGAATAAAGATTCCTGCTCAGCCTTCCCACAGTGATCCTTATTCTGCCCATGAGAGGGGGAAAGTGAAGTTGTGCCTGGGCCTGGGGAAACATCAGAAGTGTCTTCTAAGGCTGCATTTTGGTCACTTGGGTACACTTTAACCTGAGCAGGGAGGGATAGCACTGAATAACAGGGCATATATCTCAGGGGAGGAGAAGGTGGGGTTTGCTTCCAACTCAACATTTCAATTTCACCAAAACTTCTTTGGAATCCTCATTTTCTATTCCAACAGAATCTCATAGTACTGATTCTGTTTTGAGATATGAAACCTGATAGCAAGGTAGTTCAGTTTTGGTATAACTTTAATTCATTCCCCCCCCCCCTGAATTTTGGTCTTCTTCATCTCAGTCTGGTCTTTGATTGACAATATGTCCACAGAGTTGGTAGAGCTGAAATCATCCCTACCATAAACCTGTATAAATGACACAATACCTGCCTTTCCTTTATTACTATTAGTCTGTCAACTGTAGAATACTGTTTAGTACTCTGCACAGGCTACTTCAAGAAAAACCAGCAAGCCACGGTAAAGATCTGCAAGACAGACCAAGATGGGTAGCCATGTTAGTCTGTCTGAGTCCAGTAGCACCTTAAAGACTAGCAAAACTTGTGGTAGGGTATGAGATTTTGTGAGTCACTGCTCACTTCTTTGGACAGCAAAGGTGATAAACAAGCAGGTATTGGAGCACATAAAACCAGACATATCCTTGGAAGGATCACAAAACTGCGACTGACTTATTTCGGCCATGTCATGCGGAAGAAATGACTAGAAAAAGCAATTGTGCTTGGATGGGTTAGCGCCAAAGAACATCGTGGCTAGAAATCACAGAAGTCGACACCAGCCTGAGCATGGAACAACTCAAAGAAACAGTACAAGATTGGAAAACATGGAGAGAGCTGGCCCATCGAATTGCCAAGAGTCGAACACAACTGAATGGCTAACAACAACAACATAAGCCTTTGCGAGTCACTGCTCATTTCTTCAGATACCTGAAAAAGCTCATACCTTACCACAAATTTTGTTAGTCTTTAAGGTGCTACTGGACTCTTACTCTTTTTTAAAGATCTGCAAGTTTATCCCAGGTAGTGGATTAATCTGGATCATGCAATGCTGGGATTTACAGCTGCCTAGACTGTTTGACATGCATTTCCCTATGCAAAATCCTGAGCACCGCTCTTTTGACAGGCAGTGTGTCCACTGTCACATACCTGTACTGTAAACACATTAATATTTCATAACACAGAAAATCAGGCCTCTTCCTAATGGCTACAGATATTCATTTTCATCTTTACTGTATGAACAAAAATGTGAACACGCTACTACCAGCTATTAAGATTGTAAAAATGACAACTGGATGACTTGCTCCATAATGGCTCCCAGTGAGGCAAGCTTCTTCCTCAACTGCTAAAGTGCCTTACAAAAATGTCTTTAAAATCTGGTGTCTCTCTTAATGTGAAAAAGACTCAGCACACTATTCCTCCTCAGGACCACTTCTACCATAATGAATTTTCCACACAGAGATCCTTCTGTTAGAATGAGAGTGACAACTGCACACAGTTAAACACATGCAGCTATCTTACCTATTTTGTTGTGTATACAGTGTAAACACACTTATTGTTCAGTCGCACAGTCGAGTCCGATTCTTTGCGACCCCATGGACCAGCTCCCGCCAGGCCCTCCTGTCTTCCGCCGTCCTCTGAAGTTTGCTCAATTTCATGTTCGTTGCATCTATGACACTGTCTAACCATCTCATCCTTTGCCGTTCCCGTCTTCTTTGACCTTCAATCTTTCCCAGCATCAGGGTCTTCTCCAGTGAGTGCTCCCTTCTCATTTGGTGGCCAAAGTATTTGAGCTTCAGTTTAATTATCTGGCCTTCCAGGGAACAGTCAGGGTTGATTTCTTTTAGGATTGACTGATTTTATCTTCTTGCAGTCCAATGGACTCTCAAGAAGAACAAATCAGCCAATCCTAAAAGAAATCAACCCTGACTGTTCCCTGGAAGGCCAGATAATTAAACTGAAGCTCAAATACTTTGGCCACCAAATGAGAAGGGAGCACTAGGGAGCTGTAACTATTCACAGCTTCCTAGCCTGGGTGCATTAAATGTGCTATTCAAGCATCCTAAGAAATATGCCGATATGCTTTGTATTTTCCTACACTGAAATAATCCCCAGTGGAAAAACCATAAGGCTCGAGGTGACCTATATAACAAACTATCGCAATCAAGTGCCTCACCAAGAACATAAAAAACAAGAAAGAGGGAGGGGAGGGAGACAGGCGGAGAAACGACTCTACAGGCCAGGCCGCTGCATCTAGGGACAGGAGTTCCTCTTCGCTCCCCTTCCCCAACAGCAGCTGTGACCTGAGATGCTGACTCAAGCAATATGCGGGCTGCTACAGGGCAGAGGAGGAAGGGATCGCACTGCAAAGAGAAGGAATACGCTTGGCTCGGCAATAATAACTGCTGTTTCTGCAAAAGGATGCTGGCCGCCTTCAATGGCAGCGGAGATGTAGCAATAACAGTCTCACGGCAGGCAGAAACCCAACCGGGAAACTTCACTTCGCGCTCAATTAAAGGTCGGATTCCCGCCGAGCATAGTTCCCTCTAAGCTGAGTTGGTGTGAGCCAGCTCACAGTTTTTTAGCCTCCGGCTCACACATTTTTCTCTCAGCTCAGGAAGGGATGGCTCCAGAGCAAACTGATTTATGCAGCAGCCAAATGGCTCGCTCACAACTTTTAATGCTAGCGGCTCACAAAGTAGAATTTTTGCTCACAGGACTCCACAGCTTAGAGGGAACATTGCTGCCGAGTAATCCGGTCTTTAAACAGCGGGGACCCTAAGACTGGGAACTGCAAGAGAGCCCCCTTCTCTTCTCTCTCTCTCCCCCCCCCACCTGTGCCTTTCAGGAGCATCCCCAGAGCCAGGCCAGGCAGCCCTCCTTCGGTCCCGCCCCCGGAGAGGGAGGCAGGGAGGGAGAGGCCGCGCCGGCTCGGCGACAGGGTAGCGGGAGCGCCGCAGCCGCCGCCGCCGCAGCGGCCGCCAAATCTCGCGAGAACGGAGGTGTCCAGCGCGAGAGGAGAGCCTCCCCCCCCCCCGCCCCGCTTTCCAAAATCCCGTTATTCCGCGCGCCTCTCCCCTCCCTGCGGCGCTGCTCTCGTCCCTCAGTCCAAGTTGGCCCTGCTGCATGCCTGTCATTCCCTAGTGCAGCGTTCAAGCACTATGCCTTGCATATTATTGTTTTTCTTATTGCCGGAAAAGATGGCATTTGTTTTTGGTACCTAAGCATATTTCCCTTCTGCACCTAAATTCTGCCTCACAAATCGCATGTGTTCCCTGTCCTTCCCAGGGTTTGGTCAGAGAAGCAGCTGGCTCACTGATAGAGCATCTTTTCATGTGGAAAGACTCCAGTTAAAACTTTATGCGACTGGAGACACCTTGATGCGACTGGAATCTGAACGGAGGAACTCAAAATGTAGGGTTTGCCTTGTTCATGCCCTTTCAGGTATTGCTACACGGTGTGACTATATATCTTCTATGTCTACATATATCTGTTCTCTCAAGAGCAGAGCTCTCTCAGACCCACCTACCTCACAGGCTGTCTGCTGTGGGGAGAGGAAGGAAAGGAGATTGTAAACCGCTCTGAGACTCCAAGTGAAGGGCGGGGCATAAATCCAACTCTCCTCCTCCTCCTGGGATTACAACTGATGTCCAGGAAACAGAGATCAGTTCACCTGCAGAAAATGGCCACTTCAGAATAGGGATGTGCATTCGGTTGGTCTGCCATACACCCGAAAATGCGCCTCTTTCGGGCTGCTGCGGGCCGATTCAGATTCTCTGATCAAAATCGGCTTGCTGTGCCACACAGAAACCCCAAAAGACCAACAGAGGGGGGGAGGCCAGTTTCAGCCAATTGCTACATGCATGTGCAGCCTGCAAGGTTGGTGGTGTTGCTTTGCTGGGGGGGGGGGGGGCGAGTCAATT
>NW_015170916.1:586084-601658 GCF_001447785.1 Gekko japonicus | reverse complement strand
ATAGGATATAATGGGGCTGAAATTGACATTCGGCTGGCCAAAGACTCCCCAATGGCTCCTACTGATGAAACTGACATGCGGGGGTCTTACTCCCAGCCGAAATTGATTCTGCCCGATTTGGCCGAATCCAAATGGGCAGAATTATTATTTTTTGCACACCCCTACTTCAGAAGGTGGACTCTATGGCATTATACTCCACTGAAGTCCCTCCCCTCCCCAAACTCCACCCTCCTCAGGCTCCACCTCCCAAAATCTCCAGGTATTTCCCAATCTAGCAACCCTGGGTGTAGGGCAGTGTCATTGCGTTTCTATTTTCTCTATTTCTAGTAAATACTGATCTTATTCTGTCCCTATTTTTATCCTATTTTACTTTGAGGATGCCTTATTAAAATGTGCAGCTTGCATTGTTAAGAGTTGTTCTCTGGGATCCCTCCATCAGTGTCTCTAGTTAATAAGATCTCAGCAAGCAGATTGAACGTCTCCCTTTAGTACACCTAAGAATTGTCAGCAAGCTGCCAATGTGTTTCCTTGTACTCTGTGTATGCTCTAATGTTTCACTATGCTATGTGTGTATTCTTATGTATCCTTGCATTGGGTATGCGCTTGTTTGCTTTCATTTTTTTTTTTGCACACCCCTACTTCAGAAGGTGGACTCTATGGCATTATACTCCACTGAAGTCCCTCCCCTCCCCAAACTCCACCCTCCTCAGGCTCCACCTCCCAAAATCTCCAGGTATTTCCCAATCTAGCAACCCTGGGTGTAGGGCAGTGTCATTGCGTTTCTATTTTCTCTATTTCTAGTAAATACTGATCTTATTCTGTCCCTATTTTTATCCTATTTTACTTTGAGGATGCCTTATTAAAATGTGCAGCTTGCATTGTTAAGAGTTGTTCTCTGGGATCCCTCCATCAGTGTCTCTAGTTAATAAGATCTCAGCAAGCAGATTGAACATCTCCCTTTAGTACACCTAAGAATTGTCAGCAAGCTGCCAATGTGTTTCCTTGTACTCTGTGTATGCTCTAATGTTTCACTATGCTATGTGTGTATTCTTATGTATCCTTGCATTGGGTATGCGCTTGTTTGCTTTCACTTTCCCATGTATGCCTGTTTATACGCTTAATTGCCTAGTAGCAGGAACGTCCGTATCTCTCAAGGCCGCAGGTGGTTGCTGGAGTATAGTAGTTTGGGTGATCTCATGGCATTATCCATGAGAAGCAGTATGTTATGAGTAAGTAGGAGCGTTGCTTCCCAGGCTCAATGGCGTGTGCGGGAAGTCCCACAATTGGGCCTCAGCTTTTTGAATTTCCTATAATCTATTGGGATCCGTGCTCGTTCCTCATTCTGAACAGTGATCCTGTTATGCACCTATTGCTTCAAATAAAGAAACCTCTTTTCTGCAAGTGTGTTCTTCGTTGATGCGATGGGAGTCTGACAAGAATATAAGACAAACCACGCTGGATTAGAGCAAAGGCCCATCTAGTCCAGCATTCTGTTCACACAGTGGCCAACCGGTGGCCTCAAGGAAGCCCACAAGCAGGAAGACTGCAACAGCATCATCCTGCCTGTGCCCCCCAGCAACTGATTTAAGGAGGCATATCACCTCTGGTACTGGATGCAGTAGATATCCTTTGATTAGTAGCCAATGATTAGTAGCCATTGGTAGTCCAGTCATCCATGAATTTGTCCACTCCCCTCATAGAGCTTTTGAAGTTGGCGGCCATGACCACATCCTGTGGCAGTGAATTCCACAATTCAACTGCATGCTGGGAGAAGAAGTAATTCCTTTTGTCTGTCCTGAATCTCCCACCCTTCAGCTTCAGTGGACGATCCAGGTTCTAGTATTATGGGAAAGGGAGACAAGCTTCTTCCTGTCCAATCTCTCCATGCCAAACATAATTTTATAAACTAATATCATGTCTCCCCTTACTTGCCTTTTTTCTAGGCATTTCACAAACGGCAGATATATTTTGAACTGTTGTTGAAGGCTTCCATGGCCGGAGTTCTAGCAGATTTTCCGGGCTGTATGGTCGTGGTCTTGTCATTGTAGTACCTTAGGTTTCGCCAGCAGCTGTGACTGGCATCCTCAGAGGTATAACACAGAAAGATGGAGTACTCTCTGTGTTAATGTACTCCATCTTTCCCTGTTGGGCTTCAGCAGCGTCATGATGGGGTTTTCCCAGAGAGCATGTGGAACTGGCTCTAAAACCCCTTGGGCCACTAGCCGATCGAGCTCCACATCTATTTTGGGCTTCAACGTGAACGGGACAATCCCTCAAGAATAAATTGAAGCCCCAGGGAAATTTTAGGTCAAGAGAACAGCGCAAGGGTGAAACCTCCTCCCCTAATGTGCCATAGGGTTGCCAGGTCCATCTTCGTCCCCAGATGGGGTGCGTGACCCGCAGCTGCCCCACTCCCTCCTCTCTCTCGGGAGAGAAGGGAGAGGGGTGGCTGTGGGTGTTGGGGCTTGGGGGCACCCCCCCAAAAGTGGGTGACCCCCGCCAAACCGGGGGGTCTGGCAAGCCTAATGTGCCATGGTCCCGTTCCTTTCCTTTCCTTTTGTACCCTTAGAAGTTCATTGATTCACGGCTTTTGAGCAGCAGAAAACACTTATTTCTTATTTTTTGGATGCAAGGGCTAAAAGGACTGAGACAAATTTTGCTATTGCTAATCTTGGGATTCTTATTACTGAGCAAAAAAGCCAGGGTTTCCAGAGCATAGGGGTTCGATTGGTTGAATAAAGGCTTAATATAGTAATCCCTCATAATCTCAAAAAATCTGCATTCCAGCAGGATGTGAAAGGATGTATCAATCCTGTTAAGCCACAAGGGCAAATTCTGTCAGTGTACAGCCTGTTCAAAAATCTCCCTTGCAAAACCATTGTAGGTACAGTGTTCAGTCATGCAAACAAAAATGCTCTACGATAGCGTAGGATGGTAAAATAGTACATATTGGGGGGTAGATATTTGGAGTAAGAAATACCAAAAAATAGGGATGAGCATACTCTGCAGGCTCTCAGAATCAAACTGCTATGGTTGATTTCCAGGACTCCCTTTTTGATTAGAGAAAACGTTTTGGTTCTGCCCATCTCAAAAATATCATTAATCGACATTCCAGCTTTCATCAGTTTCTCATCCAGGGCTTTCATTTAAGTTGATTTGTGAGTATCCCGATTTAAAGCAGCTAACAAACCTTCTTCAGCACAGAGCTGTTTTAATTTCCATTTGAAGGGAAATCGCCATGCCATCTTCAGCACAGAGCTGTTTTAATTTCCGTTTGAAGGGAAATCGCCATTGTCTTGCTTCCAAGGATATCTGTCCAAATTGTGCCGTAATACGACATTTGACATGCAGTGTGACAGGCAGCCCCTGCCCTGCAATAGGGGTGGTCTTTTCCAAGAGAGAGACCCACCCCAAAATGACCTCTGAACCTCCACCTGCAGTGCCTTCATGAAGCCAGACTTGGCTAAAACAGTGTTTTTTTCTGGGAGACTAAGGAAATCTCATTTTGGACTTGAACGCAGGCCAGGTGAGAAAACAGGGCTAGCTGCACTGTCAGAATGTCCTCCATGCAATCAACACACACACCCCTTCTGCTGTCAGCTCAGCCCATAAGGACTAGAATGGTCAAAACTCTGCTCTTGCTTCAGGCACCTTCTACTGACCAAATGGCCAGTCTTTTGTCTGTCAAATGCACAGGCAGGCAGAGGCAAATAGCCTCTGGTCTCTGTCATTGTCATGAATGGAGCATGTTGCATGTTTCCTGCTCCCAAATCCTATCCCACCTGTATGTCAGGGACGGTCTTCTGAATAATCCTCTCATTCCTGTCTCCACATCTTTGTCTAAGATATCTGCCTTCTTATACCTATGCCAGGCCCATCAAGGTAAACATTAACTCTTCATGTCTAATGAATTGGTCACCCATTCAGGTTCATCCTGCCACACATTAAGAAACCTCAACTCCATTGTCTGGCACCTGGGAAATGCCAGAACATGCTATTGTTCCATAATGGGAACCCCATGAACCCATTGGGAAACTAGCCACCACACTTCAGCGTACCCTCAGGTTCAGAGTTCCCTCTCTGCTGAGTCAGTGTGAGCTAGCTCACAGTTTTGAGCCTCCAGCTCACACATTTTTATCTTTGCTCAAAAAGGATAGCTCCAGAGCAAACTAAATTATGCAGTAGCCAAATCACTCACTCACAGCTTTAATGCCAGTAGCTCACAAAGTGGAATTTTTGCTTAAAAGACACCCCATTTTAGAGGGAGCATTGCCTCAGGTTACATTTTGGGTATAAATATACCCAGACCCACAATGGCATGGTATGATTGGGCTGGGTGCGCACAATGCCATCCCCCCTGAATATAACTCAGGTCCCCCGTGGTCTCGCTGGTCGGGTCCACGCACTTCCTCCCTACAACCTCTGGACCTCATCACCTCTACAGGATAGGTATAGTATTACCCCAATCTCCCCATCCCCTCTATCTGTCAGCTAACTCCTTTTGCTTCTCCTTGTATGCTTGCAATCCTTGATTTGAATGTAAATATCTAAATTATTATTTTTCTTAATAAAACCCATTTCACCCACAATTTGGACTGGTTATTGACTCAATCAGGGGTCTAAAATGGACTAATTCCATAAACACCGATAGCAGGTCCTCGCTTTACTCCAGCCACTTGCTAGCCCTGCCTTTGATGCCACTTTCCCCACTTAAACCATAAGGCAAGAATTTATTTTATAAAGCTGGTGGGGTAACAGCAGCAGGGAATATTCAATATTTCCTGGTAGAATTGGGCTAAAGGTAAAAGGTAAAGGTTCCCTTGCTTGAAAGCCAGTCGAATCCGACTCTAGGGTTGTGGTGCTCATCTCCGTTTCAAAGCCGAAGAGCCAGAGCTGTCTGAAAACATTTCCATGGTCATGTGGCCGGCTTGACTAAACACCAAGGCACACAGAACGCTGTTACCTTCCCACTGATGTGGTACCTATTTATCTACTTGCAATTTCTTGCTTTTGAACTGCTAGGTTGGCAGGCGCTAAAACTAGAGATGGGAGCTCACTCCGTCATGCGGCACACTCGGGTCTCGAACTGCTGAACTACCGACCTTCCACAGTCTGCAATTTAGTGTCTTAACCACTTGAGCCACCGCAGCTCCGAGAATTGGGCTAGAGATAGCTTTAATCCAAATAGCTGAACTGTAAACAATGAGTGGGGCCACTTTCAAATTAGAGGCTTGCACCGCTCCAGGAATATACTCCCTCCCTTATTGTGGAAGAACGTATTTATGGCACTTGTGCAAGGTTTTTGCTTTATTAAGCACTGTTCTAAATTGGGGGGTCCAAGATCTGTTGAGAACAGAATCCCCAAATAGGAGAAGGCCTTGACTTGCTCAATATTGGAACCGCTGATAGGTAGTCAATCACCAGGCTTTCTCGACAGCAATAACTGGAGAAAGAGTGCAAGGCCCTTTTTAGCCTGACCCTTGTCTGGGATTGAGCCTATCTATAACAATCACAGCATCATCTGCATAAAGCAAAACAGGTACACCAATCTCAGCTAATTTTGGTGGATGGTAATAATAATCAAAAATTGATTCTATGTTATTTAAATACAAGAAGGGTGCCAACAGGCATCCCTGACGAACCCCCTTTTCCAAACTGAATGGATTTGTTAAATGATCCCATTCCTAACTAGGCCCACGTGGGCCTGGGATTGAGTTCGTCATGCAGAACTTGCACTATACATTTGATTGCGAGGACTTTGGGGGGAACATGTAGTTAGGCTCTAAAAAAACTCCTGTGCACATATGAAGCTGTCTGATTGGGTCAGGCTATCTGAAGCGGTATTTTACTCTCTGGCAGCAGATCTCACGAGATCTATAATAGTCATTTCCTTGGGACCCTCTGCATACAATGCATGTGGTCTGTTATAGACTCGGGCTTTTGGGAGGCTCCGCCCCCTCTCTTAAAGGCACAACCCTACAAGAATTTCTCCTGTAAATGCTTTTCCCCAATCATTTAAAAACATTTTTAAAAGGCATGCAGTCCTTTAAGCAGAGTGGGGTGCTGTATTTGACTAATTCCTGCACTGAGCAAGGGGGTTGGAGTAGGTAACTCTTTGATTCAGTTATGAACCCTTCCCTACTAAGCTTGTTAATCTAGAGAGTAGGGAGTGATGGTCAATCTCCTTTGCCTCAGACATGGTAGTTTCGTCAAGTGGTGATGGCCAAGAGCTGTTGGAGAAAGATTATCTGCAAATTTGTTACCTTAAAAAAATCTATCTGAGCTAGTGGTTATCACTGCACACCAAACTTGGATCAGTCCTTGACTTGACCTCTAGTTCTTTTTGTAGAAGTCCTGTGTTTTTCAGTGGGATAGATAATTTATGTACCCCCGGTAATTTAAATAGTTGTGTTTGACTCAGCGCCATCGGCATCAGCAATGTCTGTGCAATGTTCTGTTTGGAATCAAACCTGGATCGCTGGCCTTGAACAGAACTTACCCAGCCATGGAAAGCAGGTAAGTGATACAGACTCAAGGTAATATGGTATATTATCAGACTGAGCTCACAAGTGCTGAAATCTTTAAATACGTTTCTCTTATTAAACTCTGGGTTAATCCGGATAGCAGGGGAAATGCATTCAAGAATGGGTAAAGGGAAGCAATTTCTACAATTACCAGTTGAGCAAAGGGGGAATATTCTGGCTTAGTGCCATGGTATTTAGTACTGCAGAGTGGCCTTTAACTGTATTATCTGTCTTCTCAGCCAGGGGCGCCCTGGGCAGGTGCAGTAAGGAAGCGGATTTTCCTCTCTCTCTCTTTTTTATTTAAAGAATGTGAAGCACAGTCTTAAGATAGAGAGTGAAATGTCAGGTCCTCTGTCTCTTTCTTGATTGAGCCTATCTATAACAATTTTGATCCAATGTTCCCTCTAAGCTGTGGAGTCTTGTGAGCAAAAATCCTACTTAGTGAGCTACTGGCATTAAGGTTGTGAGCGAGTGACTTGGCTACTGCATAAATTAGGTTGCTCTGGAGCCATCCCTTCCTGAGCTAAGACAAAACCGTGTGAGCTGGAGGCTAAAAAACTGTGAGCTAGCTCACACTAACTCAGCTTAGAGGGAACACTGCCTAGCACCATATGAGGTTTGTCCCTCTCCCATTATATCCCATTTTTATTCAGTTTGAAGCCTGTATACAGGAGATAATCAGGGCAGAAAAGTTTTACATAAATATTCACAATAACGTCTGAGGTAGATTATGTTGACAGAGTGACTGGCCTAAGGTCACCCAACTAATTTCCATGGCAGAGTGGAGATTTGAACACAAGGCCTTGCACAGCACTCTATTTTATCACGCTGGCTCTTAGGTAGAATTTAAGAATGGGAACTCCCTAAATTAGTCTTTGGCTGCTGTTTATCTATATGGGCTCTCTCTATCAAAGTCAGTATCCTGTGTCCAAGGAATGGATTACTATGCCAAAGGAGCAGAAGTATCAGGGGTCGTTTCGTAGAAAAAGAGCTAGGGGAACTCATTAGCATAACTCATTAGCATATGCCACACCCCCTGACATCACCGGAAGTGTGTCATGAGGCCACACACCCCTGACATCACCGGAAGTGTGTCATAAGGCCACACCCCCTGCCATCACCGGAAGTGTGTCATAAGGCCACACCCACCACTCAGTTAGTCTTAGTCTTAAAGGTTAGTCTTAAAGGTGCTATTTGTTAGTCTTAAAGGTGCTGTTTGAACTCTTGGACTATTTTGCAGCAACAGACTAACACAGCTACCTCGGGGAAGCTCCTGGATGGGGCTGGGAGTCCTTGCGGAGGCCACGTGGCGTAGCCTCGGCCAGGCAGAGGGGGAGGGGAGGATGCCAACTTACCCTCCTGCTTCTTCCTCCTTCTGCAACAGAATGAGGCTGGAAGAAGGGGCGGGGCTTCGTCATGTGCCCCGCCCCCTGCACCTTACCCGGGGGAACTGCAATCCCCCGCGACCCCCCCGAAATGACCTCTGAGAAGTATCATCAGCTTTTGCCCTCTCCAGAGCTTCAAGTAGGTTGGGTGATATCAGCACTGGTGTTCTATGAGCTATGGTCACTGGGGATCCTCAAATGGAGCACTGGTGTTTTTCACCACTGTTTTGATGCTTTGTAGCTTTGTAATTAAGATGGGGAGCAGAAAGGAAGCTGGAAGAATGTTTGATGATGGATATTGGTTCTAAGAGACAGCCACTGTAATTCACGAAATGACCACCTACCTTGAGGTATTCTTGGATTTTATCAAATCCCTATTTTTTAAAAAGATCTCAAACTGAGATTTTTTTTAGCATTTCTAACCATGTACAAATCAACAGATATCTGTGCTGAATATTTCCTTGAAGTTGGAGTCTTCAGTCATTAATTTAATGACTTTTCAGTAGCACCTCGAGGCTAATCTTTTGTTCAATTGGGAAAAAATGCACATCTGTAACTACTTAAGTCTGGATGTGTTCATCAGACCCTCCTATTGAGATGTTTGCTTAAGAACACAAGTTCATTTTAATCGCACAGTAACTCAAACTCTCATAAAACGAAGTGAATGTTCCAGTATTACTGTTAGAAACTTTAAAGAAACAAAGATCATGCTATGTAACATATTGATTTCTATTTCAGTCTTTTTACAATGTAGCAAAATAGCCTTAAAATATATCCTAGACAAAAAGCAAAAAAATAAGGTGCAGAAACAGCCCCCCCATTAATTATAAAGCTGTCTTACCAGTTATATTCATCCCACTCTACTTACTCATTGATTAAAATATATGAATGCAATCTTGGCCAAACCCAGTGGAAATTATGCTGCTTTAATAGTCGAATGCTTTTCATTTTTTAGTATTCACATAACTGTAATGTGAGAAATAAGACATTTAACAACAGTTTACATAGCCACTAGGGTTAGAATTTCAAGGGAGACAGGACTAATGTGGTACCTAGGGAACATTTCAATGGAGAATCAGTGGGTATGAGGGACCATCTTGAGAGCATAGAGCTTAGTTTGTGCTGCAGAAAGGGGACACTGCTAACAGAATAAAGTTCACCAGAGGTTTTTTGCCTCAGGAAAGAAACAGAGGTCCTTTATTGTAAATGAACTCCATACTTTGATAGAAAAGGAAGAATAGGCATTATGTCTATCTACTGTAGGATGGCGACAGATTACAGGTAGCACATCTTGTCTAGTGTTTAGAAGTGCAGGCTCCAATCTGGGAGAACCGGGTTTGATTCCCCACTCCTCCACATGCAGCTGCTGGTGTGACCTTGGGTCAGTCATAAGTTCTTTCAGAGCTGTTCTCTCATGAGCAGTTCTCAAGGAGCTCTCTCAGCCCCACCTACCTCACAGGATGTCTGTTGTGGGGGGGGGGGAAGGGAAAGGAGTTTTTAAGCTGCTCTTGAGACTCCTTTGGGTAGTGAAGGGCAGGGTATAAATCAAATCTTCCCCTCCCCTCCCCTCCTTCTTCATTAGAAAGTGAAGAAGGAAAAGAAGGAATTAACTGGGTGGAAGGAACCGCCTACAGTAGCGCTATGGGTAACAGCAAGACAGCAGCAGACCAGACAAAGGGAAGGATACAGGAACCAGCCTGTTCAGCCTTGCTAGGTCTCCTGCCCCGTGTGAAGTACTTGTGTGCTTTGTACAATGTAGGGATGCCATCTTCCAGGCAGAGATCTGGGGATCCCCTAGAATTACAGCTCATCTCCAGACTACAGAGATCAGTTCCCCTGGAGAAAAGGGGTGCTTTCGAGGGTGGCATTGTACCCCACTGAGGTCCCTGTCCTTTCCAGGCTCCATCCCCAAATCTCCAGGAGTTCCCCAACCTGGATCTGGCAACCCTTCCCCCCATCCCTTGCCGCTGGCCATGGGGACCTGGCAGCCCTGGTACAAAGGAACATTGCACAGTCCTTTACTTTGTGTGTCTACCCCCTCTCTCCTGAACCAGTCCTCTCTTGAAAACCCTTCTCTCACCATTCTTCTGAAATGGGTTTTCCCCAAGATAGCCCAAAGGTCAGAAGTGAACCTGCCTGAAGTATCTGTGGTGGTGGTGATGATGGGGAGGTTGTTCAGGGTTGATTTGCAGGGAAGAATTTGTAGGACTGGGAGGTATTAATCACCAGTCTCCCCCCGCCCCCAAACGTCCTCTTTAATTGCCTTTCCCTCTGTATTCCTGTTATTTTGGCAAATACAGGAGCAGGATCATGGATTGGATTCAGACAGCTGAATTCTGTTCCTTACTACATTCCCCCATCCACTGTGACTTTTATTCCCATGATCCCCAGCATAGCTTCTTTGGGTGGTCAAAGGAGACCCTTCCACTCAGGGGTCATTTTGTAGAAAAAGAGGTGCAGGAGCTCATTAGCATAACTTATTTACACATGCCACACACCCTGACATCACGGGAAGTGAGTCAGAAGGCAACACCCACTGCTCAGGCTCCAGTGGACTATTTTGGATTGCTAGCTATTGGGGGGGGGGGGAACGTGCAGATCTTCCCTCACAGAGGAGGGAGAGCTTGTACCTAAATAAAACTTGGTCTTAGAGGTGCCACTGGACTGTTTTGGATTGCTAGCTATGGGTGTGGAACATGCAGATCTGCCCTCACAGAGGAGGGAGAGCTTGTACCTAAAGGTGAGCTGGGGGGGGGGCTTTGCAACTTACCTGGCTGCTTCTTTCTCCTCGTAGCCCGACTGAGGGCTGCTGGGAGCAGGGGGCGGGGCTTGTTGCATGTGCCCTCCCCCTGGACTCCTTCCTACCGGAGCTCTGATCCTGTGCGCTCCTGCAGGAAACGACCCCTGCTTCCACTTATTTTCACTAGCAGAAAAGCTGGTTGGATTTGCTGAGATAATTCCACAGGAGGTACCCCTTCTTTTGGATGCAGACACGAACTCTTGCTAAATGTACTTTTCTATTTAGCTTTGCACATATTACTTACTATCCTCTAGGCCAGGGCTGCCAACTTCAGCCTCGGAAATTCCTGGTGCCAGGGTGTGTGTTGAAATGGGGGCAGTACTGTACAGGGGTAAATGGGGGAAGGATTTCACCTAGAATCTACAGTATACCATAGAATATGCCCTATGAAGCTGTCATTTTATCCAGGGGAACTGATCTATGTAGTCTGATGCTCAATAGTAATTCTAGGACAGCTTCAGGCCCCACTTGGGAGGATGGAAACCCTAACATTAAAAAAAATTCTCCTTTTGAGTTAGAAAGAGGTGATGTTTTGGACCTTTTTATCACCAAGTGTTAAACTCCAAGAACAGCCTCTACAAATCACTCTGGTGTCTGTAAATGTAGAGGAGGACAGTTTTATAGACATATACTTACTACCATGACTATTCCTGTGATTTAGACCTGTAATGTGGGAAATAATTGTAAACGCAAAAGGAGTGTTTGATAGTTGCCATCAGGCATGAATATAATCTTTTTGATTTATAAGTAAACTGGTTATTTGAAATGACTATACCTGCAGTTCTTTATGTTCATGCGGTCAGAATGCTCTGCAGTCTCTCCTTCTGTTTCTCTGTCTAGCACACTACTTTCATAAACATAATATTTGCTCACATCCAGGGATCATTTCGTAGAAAAAGAGGTGCAGGAGCTCATTAGCATAACTCATCAGCATGACTTATTTGCATATGCCACATACCCCTGACATCACCAGAAATGTGTCAGAAGGCAACATCCACCGCTCAGGCTCCACTGGACTGTTTTGGATTGCTAGCTATTGGGGGGGGGCGTGCAGATCTGTCCTCACAGAGGAGGGAGAGCTTGTACCTGAATAAAACTTGGTCTTAAAGGTGCCACTGGACTGTTTTGGACCAGGGGGAGCTCTGCAACTTACTTGGCTGCTTCTTGCTCTGACTGAGGGCTGCTTGGAGTAGGGGGTGGGGCTTGTTGCACGGGCTCCGCCCCCTGTGCTCTTTACTGCTGGAGCTCTGCTCCTGTGTGCTCCCGCAGGAAATGACCCCTGCTCACATGTATGTTATGTCTGTTGTAAGATAGTAAAGTGCTTTTGAACAACAATGTCCTATATATGTCCCTTTACATAAATTACGATTTATTTACAATTTATTTATTTACTTGTATTTTAAAAGGAATTGGCTGTCATTTATTTATTTATTTATTTATTATTCAAATTTATACCCCGCCCTCCCCCGTAGGGCTCAGGGCGGCTTACAGGGCAAGATAATTGCGTCAATAAAACCACAATACAAATACAGTATATCTTCATTATAAAACATTTTATACAATTAAAACCCATCCTATCTCACAATAAAGTGCTCGGTAATGACTAAACTCCAAAACCAAGATGGCGGGACAGTTTCAACAGTTTTTGGCCGACAGACTATGGTATCACGATATTTCCAAGGATCTTCTCAGGGCTCTTCTCAGGGCTCTTCTCAGGGCCTCTTCAACTCCCCTCCAAGATGGTAACATAATAGGGGGGGCAGCGGCCCCTACTCGAAAGCCTAGTGGAAGAGCTCCGTCTTGCAGGCCCTGCGGAACTGCATCAAATCCTGCAGGGCCCGGATCACCCCCGGGAGCTCATTCCACCAGGTAGGGGCCGCTACCGAAAAGGCCCTGGCCCTTGTGGCGGTCAATCTTGCATCCCTGGGGCCCGGTATGGTTAACAGATTTTGGGCCCCAGACCGCAGTGCTCTTGGGGGAATATACGGGGAAAGGCGGTCCCTCAGGTAGGTTGGACCCAGGCCCTCAGGTAGGTTGGACCCCACACACAACAATGAACACAGCACTAAAAGCTAATAAGGTAAAGGTTCCCTTGCTCGAAAGCCAGTCGAATCCGACTCTAGGGTTGTGGTGCTCATCTCCGTTTCAAAGCCGAAGAGCCAGTGCTGTCCAAAGACATTTCCGTGGTCATGTGGCTGGCATGACTAAACACCAAGGTGCACGGAACGCTGTTACCTAATAATCTAATAAACAGAACAGCAAAACAAACAGTAAAATCAGAGTAAAAAAATTCAGAGCTCAAATGCTAACATAAATGAGAAGTTTTCACTTACCACTTAAACCCCTGCAATGAGGAAGATCTGTTGAGTTGGTGCCATTGGCTGCAATTGTAAGAACTGTAGTCCTGGAAGTAAACCCCACTGAGTAAAATGGGACTTACCTCTAAGTAGACCGGCTTAGGATCGCTGCCGGAGTGACAAACCTCCAGGCTTTTTCCTCACCATTCTAACATCTTAGACAGAACTTCTACTTTTGATATCCAGACCCAGCACAGTTCCAACCAATGTTCGAAAGTTCCTGCCTTTAGAAGACTTCTGTAATGTGGACATTTGCTGGACCCGTTCACAAGATTGAGAACCTTTTCTCAAGCAATGTTTGGAGTTCTCCGATAGGTTAAAAAACAACAACATGATGGGTAAGTGTCTCCCTGTAGAAATGTCACTTTATACACTTACACAACTTGTGACCCTCCAGTCTGAATGTAGCTTACCACCAGATATGGGGCTTCATTATGCTTACACTGCCTTTTTGAGATACGAAAAAGAGGATGTTTGTTAGGTACTAGCAGACTATACTACAGAGCTAGATGGGGATGATTTGCATTGGCTTTTAAAAAAACTTTATTTATAACTTTTTAAACTTTAACATAACTTGTGCATCATAGAAAAATTAGACATACAAATTGAACAATAATGCAAACCAGAATATAAACACAAGAAGAAAAACAGTCAGCAATAATAATGTAATTTCACTATATACACTCCAGAGTATATTTCTATAGCTGGTAAAGGTAAGTCAATTACTTCAACAGTATAGAAACATCACAGTGCTGAGATGATTCCCAAATACCTTTTGGGAATGGTGTCTAAGGGAACATATGCATTAGCAAAAGTTGCTTCTAAGAATGGAAGCCATTTAGAGAAAAATAGAGAATGGGTTTTATAATTGCACTGCATTGGCTCGATGAGTAACAACATTGTACAGGCTGGCTTTATCACAACATTTTCTTGAGGGGGTCTCAGATTTCTACTGGGGTTTATTCAGTGATATAGCTCTGGAAAAGCTGAAAGGATCATTGACCCTGATGTAATGCTTTCATTTAGTGATCTCACATTATTGCTTTTAAAAGTGCCTATCAGCTACTGATGTAACACATGTATTCAAAACAGTTTGAATTGAACCTCCCTTCCCAAATTGCCTGTCTGGTAAGGAGACACCATAACAGATCAACAATTGCCATAGTTTTACAAAACACCAAGATAGACTAGACGTCCTGGTATTGTGCAAAGATTTTATCATTCATTTGAGACAGTTATTGCTATGGTTGACCATGGAAGAAAACTTGCCTTTGATGGTTTGACTCTACAGTTAAATATTTGGTTTATAACTTTAAAGCGGCAAAAGTATAATGGGTTTAAAATAAAGTAATAAAAACTGTGCCTTCTCACTAAAGTCACTCTTTTGTAATTCTCATTCTGTTTACAAAGTGAATAAAATAATGGTTTGCTGCGCAATATAGTAGGAATAAAATAAAGTTTAAAGTGATGTATAAATGTACCAAAAGTGATAGGTAAAGGTAAAGGTTCCCTTGCTCGAAAGCCAGTCGAATCCGACTCTAGGGTTGCGGTGCTCATCTCCGTTTCAAAGCTGAAGAGCCAGCGCTGTCTACCAAAAGTGATGCACAAATGTAAATAGAGCATTTTAGACCAGTAGATTAAATGTTAACTTGCTGTTTGTGTTTATGTTGGTCTACTACAGTTAACACAGCAATCCTAAAGAGAGTTGCACCTGTCTAAGCCCATTGACTTCAATGGACTCACAAGGGTGTAACTTCGCTAAGGTCTGCAGTGCTAGCAGCTTTTTCTCAGCTATACCTGCTGGTTCTGTGGCTTGTCATGTCCCAACAGAACCATATTTGTTCATCTACTTGTCCCTATCCCTCTAGCTGGATCCTCTTGGAATCTTTCAGTCCACAACTTCTCCTTCACACTATTCTGCAATTTTATTTATTTTTATTTTATTTGAGATTTCAGCCATTCTAATAGGCAAAGACGTTCCTGAGCTCCTCCTGACAGCTCCTCTATGCATCTTGATCCTGTTATAGATGTTTTGATTATCCAGGTACATTCAGATCTGTTCTTCTAAAACAAAATCTGTTCCTTGTAAAAAAAGAATGGTGCCATTCCCTTTTGATCTGTTATGATTTTTTATACCACCTGAGGACACTCTGTTGGTATAATAATGATATAGTCATTACATGCATAAGGATCCTACCACTCCACAAATAAGAAACTAATTTTCTATGGGAAAGCTTCATGTAAATATTTCCTTTTTCTGTACTGAAGTAAACCATCAAAATATGGGGATATTTGGTTAATATAGCAGAGTCTTGCCTGGTCACAGAAGCATGATACTGAGTGCAGTAAATAAATCTCCCAAGAAGTATATTGCAAAAAAGGTAAAACCTTACATTTATTCAAGTAGATTCAGTTCACATTTAGGTTGCAGTCAAAAGAAGAGAGAGAAGCGTAATCTAAAGAGTACTTTCCCTATCACAAATGGCCAGCTTGTCTAGCATCATGGGA
>NW_015170916.1:580650-585852 GCF_001447785.1 Gekko japonicus | reverse complement strand
TGCCTGCCTGGGGCCAGGGAGGGCCTTCGCGGGGCTTCCTTGCACTCCCGCCGGCCTTGCAGGTCCACTGCCGGGCCCCTCATGGGGCTCGGCAGTGGAGCTGCAAGGCCGCCGCCGGCAGCCGGGACCGTTGGGGGCGGGGTGTGTGGCCTTATGACACACTTCCAGTGATGTCAGGGGGTGTGGCCTTATGACACACTTCTGGTGATGTCAGGGGGTGTGGCATATGCTAATGAGTTATGCTAATGAGTTCCCCTAGCTCTTTTTCTACGAAACGACACCTGGGGAGGACAAAGGGAGAGAGGAGGGGTCAGAGGGCAGGTCCCAGGTTAAGACAAAGAAAGGCATCCCATTCAAGGAGATAACACCTATACACACTTAGAGTGATGTAGCACCCCACCCCCCTTGTCCAGGCATGTTGAGCTGCGCACTCCAACACAAATTATCTTCAAGACAATATACAGTTCTTAGAAACCTGACAAAAAATTCCATTGCCTATGCAAATCATAATATTCTTTTGCTTTGGGAGTGTGTTTTTTAAATAAAAAACTTGAATCACCTATATATTTATTCAATGCCATTGAAAATGCCGTTCTAGGAAGTAAAGGGGAAATGATTAGATTGCAGTGTGTGCTCAAAGTAGAATAATGTGTTCTTGGGGGGAAAAAACCTCTTAAAATGTATTTAACTTTCTATAATAGCATCACAGAAGGGCCAGAAAAACTTTGGAGTTATCTTTTCCTGTCATGTGACTAGTGCAAACAGGTGAAAAAAGTTCCTTATCGTGTCTTTTGGTACTTGATAAAGCAGCAAAACTGCTTCAGAGTTCAGACATGAAAGGCTATGCTTGGAAGAGGTCAGGTTGTTTTGTATTTTTTTTCTTTTGCTCTGTTCTAAGCATATTAATATTAGTTTTTAAAGAATATATGGCATGATCGTAATGAATCTGCCTGACAGTAATTTTAAAAACATTTTATCGGTGCTAATTAATTGCATCACTGTAACCTTTGAACTGTTTATTATCAATTAGAAGAGAGGACTCATTAATTCCTGAGCTCTTCCAAACCTGCCAATCTATGGTTTAGGCTCATGAAAAGTTTCTTATTCTTATTAGGAACACTGTCGGTAGTGTTCAGAATGGTCTGTGTGACACCACAGAGAGCTGACCTTGAAGATTATTGGGAAGCTTCATCTGGAACAGAATGTGGAGGCTGCAGTTACCTCACTGGTTTGTTCAATCCAAGCTGCTAGCTTTGACTGAAACCCAAAATGGTTTTGGCGCAACATAACCTGCCTCCTCAACTGTCATCCAGTTTCTTGGAGCTAACCTCTGAGAATGCATTCTTCTTCAACCTGTTGGTTTGGAAACCAAGGGCGCCTTCTGAAGGCTTCCCAAGGTCTTACCCTGAGCCTGCTTTTATTTGTGGTGGGTTTTGAGAGGCAGGACTCAACTGTTCACAGAGTTCTAGAACGTATTTTTAGGGATGGGCACAAATCGGCTCATGAATGAAAGTTCATGACGAATTTTGGCTGCTTCGTGGTTCATGAACTGAAGTTCATGGTGAGTCAACCGGCACGAACTTTCCACAAACTTTCAAGCAGTTTGTGGCTGTTCGTGAATGGATACATTTCCATACAGACTGTCTCCACTCAATCAAAATGTTTACCAACCTTCAAAACAGTAGCAGACCTCCCATTCTCCTCTATGGGATCAGAATGTTATATAATGCCCTCATCTCAGCTCTGCACCCTCTCCTCTGTTGAGTGTTGGCAGTTAGACAGAGAGGCAGAGAACTTGTTAAAAGCAGGGCACATTCATTTATTCTTGATTGTGAACACCTCTCCCCTGCTGGGGTTTGGTTGTTAGGTGGACTCAGGGCTCTGAGCCACCCTGTCTCTCTGCTTACGCCAAGCAGATGGGCTTAGCTACTGAGTGCCTCAGCTGAAGACCCACATTTATACCTTCTCATCCCTCCTGATTGTGAACACCACTGTGTGCCATAAGAGTGAAAGTGGGTGCAAAGGGTACTCGTCATGGGGGGAAGAAGTTCCCCATCCCGTTCAGAACCTGCCTTTGGAGACTTGGGGGTGGGGGCTGTGAGTTTGGGGGGATTGCTTTCCTTGCTTCCAGTATCTGGCGGGGAGGGGGGCGGTCTGCCCAGGTAAAGTTTCCCTGTGAGTTTGGTGTCACTGGCTTGTTCCTGAGCCATTCCATAGACTCCTGTAACTGCAGCTGTCTTTTCCAGAAAGAGCACTGGGTCAGACTCTTAGCTGGATGTTTCATATTTATTTTTAAATTGTCATCCATTTTTAGACCACATCTTCCAGGGTAATCCAGATCATCTTCCACAATGTACACAGCACTTTTCAGAACAACAGGAACAATATAGCCCCCTTTGCCACAAGGACTTTGCAGTCTACCTGGTTGTGACTAGATATTTCCCAGCTGGATAGAGTAATAGTTTGAGAGGAAATTCGCAGAGTAAAGGAGAAATTCGCAGAGTAAACATCCCCTTCCTTACTACTTCTCCCACATGGCTGATTTGAAGACAAAGTCATCAGAAGGTCTCCCTCATATATACTGCTTTTGTCCTAAAATGGAAAAGTGTCAGCTGTTCCAGATGCTGGTTCTGTGCTTGTGACAGCTTGCTACTTTAACCTGCTGGCATAGCAGGTAAATGATACATGGTGGATCATACTTGTGCCTTTTCTTCGGACAAAAGCACCACCAGCAAAGTGTAGTAGTCAGATTTGAGACCTAGATTCAAATCCCCCACACCATTATGGAATTTCACTGGGTAACCTTGAGTCAATCACTCTCTCAGCCTAACCTACCACACGTTGTGAGGATAAAATGGAAAGAAAAATGATGTTGCAAGCCATTTGGTCCTCACTGGGGAGAAAAGCGGGCATATAAGTATCTAAATAAACTTCTGTTGCAAACTGGAATAATATTTACATAGTTGTATCTGATAATCTCTCTCTTAAATATAATAGTTTTGGTCCAGTTGACTTTCCCAGTGTTTTGCACTATGCTGCTACATTAATTATAGCTTGATCCTCCTTCCTTGTGTCAATTATATGGGGAAAAGACTTGATTGGTGTTTCAAACTTTTAAAAAGCTATCTCTAAGACACAATTGTGCAAGTTACCTGCACCATTGGTTCTTCTTTGGATTCTGCATCTTTGATCTGGTTCTTTGATTTAGTCCTGCAATTAAGAAGATTTGGTTCAAAGAAAAAGCCCATTGGTTGATGTTTTACACTGATGTGATAATGTTTACACAGATGTGCTTTGAAAGCTCGATTATGGTGGATTTTTGGGTCCAGCCACATGACAGGTCCCTGCTATTTGAAAGGTAAACTTATATAACATCTATCTGCAACAGCTTTTCCAGCAAGCCTGCAAGTTCTCTCTCTGTCTCTCTTTCTCTCTCTTTTGGAGGTGATTTATCTGATCATTGTATTTAACATTATTTTCATTTCGGGGTTTTAAATCCTTCCATAATAAATCACTCGCTTTCAACAATTTTTTTTTAATCACTCAGGTGCGCACAGGGCAGTACTTAGGACTGCTGTGATGAAAAGGTGTAGCATTACCTGCTTTAAGCCACCTGCCAATTAATTAGCCCCAAACTCTCTCCAGCAAATAAAGCAAAGCAGCCAAATCCATTTGATCTCTCAGATTTACATGGTGACTGAAAAGACACATGGAAAGAGACTTTAAAAAGCACCTCCTGTTCTTTCTTATAGCGCCATAATGTTTTTGTTAAACAAAAGTGTACGCCCGCTGAGTGATTTTTTCCCCCTCCAGCCCTTTCAAGATTTAATACTGAAACATCTTCGATAGGGATATAACATTTATATAGATGATAATATACACTGTACTGAGGTTGGTAAGCATACACGTTGCAGTACCAGAGTTACATTAATGCAGTCCATCACAAGCGAGCCAGTGAAGTTCAAAGGACAGCAGGACTGGGTCAAACCTTCATGGATTCCTGAAATAGTCTTTAGCAAGTCACTTTTCCACCACCTAAACTTTCCCCATATGTAGAATGGGAATAGTAACAACTTTCCCGACAGAGCTGTGAGGAGGACTCAAGTAAGAATTGTAATTCATGTGGCACATGGATGTTCTGTGAACATGGCAAACTGCTTTAGGCAATAGTATATTAATATACATTTCATTCAGATGGACTAAATCTGAAACTATACATATCTCAAGACTCATGTCCTGCTGGAAGGATCCATCCTCCACTTGTACGCTGCATGTTTGCGGGACCCAGTGAATAACCACTGGCAGCCGATCTCTGTTCAATCTGTTAAAAGCAGGCCTTGGTTCCTGCCGGAGTGCACTGGAGCACCGCTCCGCCAGTCAGGAGCCTAGGGGGCGGGCACATAAGCCCCTTCCCCTGCTCCCACCAGCCATCAGTTGGGACATGGTGGGGGGGGCAAACGTTCCCCTGCCTCCCTGAGCCCCAGGGTGGTGGCCTTGGACTCGTAGGGGCAAATTCCACCTCTCGCAGGAGAAGTCATTCTGGCTCTCCCAGCTCTCCTTCGGAGCTCCTTTAAAAGTTATGGTGGCTGCTGCTGTTCTCGGCAGCAGCTGTGACGCAGGGGGGGTGGGGCAAAACATTTTCCTGCCTCCCTGAGCCCCGGGGGTGGTGGCCTTTGACTCGTAGGGGCAAATTCCACCTCTCGTGCGAGAGGTCATTCTGGCTCCCCCAGCTCTCCTTAGGGGCTCTTAAAAAACTTATGGCTACCGTCGTGACTCCCTGAGCCGGGGTGGTGGCCCTGGACTCGTAGGGGCAAATTCCACCTCTCACGTGTGATGTCCGAGCGGACTCATAGGGGCAAATTCCACCTCTGTGCGATGTCACACGCGAGAGGACATCACATGCGAGAGGTCATTCTGGCTCTCCCAGCTCTCCTTAGGGACTCTTTAAAAACTTATGGCCGCCGTCGCTGTTCTCGGCGGCAGCTGTGAAGCCCGCACGTGGGGGGGAGAGGTGGGGAGGGGTGAAACATTTCTTTGCCTCCCTGAGCCCCTGGGTGGTGGCCTTGGACTTGTAGGGGCAAATTCCATCTCTCGCGTGTGACTTTTCCCCCACCATAGAGAACAATGGAGGGGAGGGGGGCAACCTGTTTGGGGGCCCATAGAATTGGACCCCCTGGTTCAATGTTCCTGAAACATGGCGGG
>NW_015170916.1:575438-579615 GCF_001447785.1 Gekko japonicus | reverse complement strand
TGTGGGGTGTGTGTGGGGCAATGGAAGCTGAGTGATAGGGTCTCTCCAAGTGATTGCCAGAAGTGAGATGTGTCCTGGTCTTGTGTCTTACAGATAATCTTACAAATAGTCCTTTGCATTTATATCATGCTTTCAACTTTAAAAGGATCATAATGCTGATTGTGTGAACTTAGGCAAATCACGAGAGGTAGAGCAGGAAGGGTTGCATCAGTGCTTAGTTCTTGTGGCCCTTTCTTACACACCCAGGGAAATGCTGATCGCGACTTCGGGGCCAGGAAGCAATTTTTCTCCAGGCCAGTTTGGCCCCCAGTGATCCTGGAGGGGTTTTTAAAATCATATTCTGGGTGTGGAACAGGGGTCACTGGGGTGTGTGGGGGGTACTGGTGAATTTCCTGCATTGTGTAGGGGGTTGGACTAGATGACCCTGGAGGTCCCTTCCCACTCTATGAGTCTATGATTCTATCATTCACCCAGTCTGGCTGTGGGCACGCCAGCACCTCTGTCAGGCAGAAGCGCCTGAGATCCTCCCCCTCCCCTTTTCCTTCGCCCGACTTGGAGGCGAAGGGAAGGGAGAGGGGGGAAAGAATGGATCCCAGGTGCTTCTGCCTGTCAGAGGGGCTGGTGCACACTTCCGGTGATGTCAGGGTGTGTGGCATATGCTAATAAGTTATGCTAATGAGCTCCTGCAGCTCTTTTTCTACGAAATGACCCCTGGTTGAAAGTCAAACCTTGATCCACAGTTATATAAAAAGATTGTGTGGACTTCACTGATATTAGACTCCTTTTCTACACCGTCAACGCATTTGCAGAGCTGAACTGAAACTGGGCACATTATGTAGTCCAATGTGCTCTAATTTTAGAAACATCTAAAGGCTGGGACATTTTTACCTGTCTGTCTTTAAATATGGGTTAGGACATAACCCAGAACAAATCACGGACCCAATAAGGCAAGGCAAGGCCAAGTTGGGAACAATGTTCCCTCTAAGCTGTGGAGTCTTGTGAGCAAAAATTCTACATTGTGAGCTGCTGGCATTAAAGTTGTGAGCTAGCTATTTGACTCCTGCATAAATTAGTTTGCTCTGGAGCCATCCTTCCTGAGCTAAGACAAAAAAGTGTGAGCTGGAGGTTAAAAACCAGTGAGCTAGCTCACACTAACTCAGCTTAGAGGGAACACTGACAGGGACTGACCTAAAGACACCCAGTAAGATTCCATGGCAGAGCAGAGATTTGAACCTGAGTCTCCCAGACCCTAGTCTGACAGTCTAAGCCAAGGGTGTCAAACATGCAGCTCAGGGGGTGGATCAGGCCCTGGAGAGCTTCCATCAGGCCCGCAGTGGAACTGGCTGTCTTCTGCTTCTTCCAGTTCTGCTGCTGCTGCATCATCGTAGGTTTGCAGCTTACAGATACACACCTGAACAGCATACTCAAGATTGCAACAGCACAGACATTTTGATGCAATAATTCAGAGCAAGAGGTGTCAGTTATCAGACACCGTTAAATAAACAAAATATTGCAAGAGTGCTAAAGTTTTAAGCATGTTTTTATTTTAAGTTAAAAAAAAACTTTGTGTTTAAAGTTTATATCTCTGCTACCTGGCTTTACATTTTATGACACACATGGCCCAGCCCAACAAGGTCTCATTTATGTCGGATCTGGCCCTCATAACAAATGAGTTCGACACCCCTGCACTACACAATGCTGGTTCAGTTAGTGGTTGCTGAAAGATCCAGCTTCGGTTTGTACATGCATTTTCTTGTACAACCTTGTGGGAGTTGTAGTTTCTATGCCCTCTGTCAGTATGTTGTATAATACGTTTTTAATCGCCTAAATAATAAATAGCAAAATGCAAAGGTTTAAAAAAAGATTATGTGCTCATTTCTTTTGAACTGATTAGTTTGTGGCTCAGTTACCTGCCTCAGAACTGTAGCTGACAGGCCTTCTGATCAATGGATCTCACCTACTGTGCAGGCCAACAACTAACCAAAGAGCCACACAGGTGCAGAAGCAACAAAAAACTAAGCTTATGTTTCCCATCTCCATGCAAGTTAAGTGGCAAACAGTAAGGATGGGATGAACTGAATCAAGGCTGTACTCATGTGCAGAGCATGGTGGTCAAACACGGAATGTTCACGTGTCAACTGGGTTCACCGTGAAGATTTCAGTAGACCGAGGGAGAACATAAGAAGGTGCAGTATTTAAACACAACTGCATTTACACCACCAATATAGTCAGGGCCGGCCCCAGCTTATTTTGCACCCTAGGCGAGGATCCCTTTTGGCGCCCCCCTCCACGCGCCTGCCATTAAAAAAAAATAAATGCATCTTAGGAAGAATGAAAAATACAAATAATCAAGATACTCTCAGAGTACGGGGCTGGGTGCAGTTTGGCGCCCCTAAGGGCCGGCCCGCTCTAGGCGATCGCCTAGTTCGCCTAGTGAGTGAGCCGGCCCTGAATATAGTCCATACAAGGGCACCGAAAGGTTCGTTTGAGACCTCATGACTTTACAGTGTGAAGGACCTCATCTGAGACCATGGAGACCTATTGCCAGTCTGAGAAGACAGTACTGCTTCATGCCTATGCATGTGTGAATATGACAAGTAAACATGGACTTGCCAATACATTATACATTTATGACTTTCCAATACATTATAAATCATGGACTTTATTTTTTGAATTTCTACCCCACCCTCCCAGCCACAGCTTCCTAGAATATCTATACACCATCTGTACACAATATCTATGTACCCAGATACACATCTACTCTGTTTCTCTATCTTCAACAGAAGTATGATTGCCGTGTGTTCAGAATAATGGATGCATATCACGATCTTGGTTTTCCTGTTCCTAAACCAACGAGAAAATGCTGAGCTAAATGTGTGACTCAATATAACAACATAGTATTAGTAGTACTGGTGTGACCCAGTATAGTATTTCTTACATAATGTGTAATAGATCTTTCTGTGTCAATCTGTCTGTTTTTCACCTTATAAGGGGACAAGCATATGGGTACAAAAAGGGAAGGGATTACTGGGAACATTCCCAGGGCTCACTTCTCTACAGGAATGACTAGGCCAAATGACATGCATTTTAAAGGACATTCAATGATCACTCAGTCCCCATTTGATGTGAAAGGTGCCTTATCACCTTTCACATCACAGCCAGCTAGCAACCATCCCCCTACATTTACCTACCCCAAATGTTGGGTTATAGTGCCCTGAGACTAGATTCAAACTGAGCGACCCCACCTTTCCACAAATCTGCCTAGCTGGCTTAGATTGAGTTAAAAGGGAGCTGGACAGATAAATGACGGATAGGTCTATTGTTGGCTATTAGCCATGGTACCTGAATGTGTCCTCTGGGTTCAGTGGAATTATCGATGCTGGGCAGCCGTCAGCAGGTGATGACTGTTGTCCACAAACCCTGCTTGTGGTCTTCCCTGTGCCCTATGAGTGGTTTCTTTTGGAAACAGGATGCAGGACTAGATGGCTCATTGTTCTGATTCAGCATGCCTGCTCTGAATTTTTAATACTCCCATCACTTGCCTGCCCACCCCCAGCAATAGCAAAGCAAAATAGCTGTGTATAAGCCAAACATTCTTCCCAGTTTCACCTGTTAGTATCAGTGTCTTTTTAATTAAAAAAATAATAATTGTTCGGTGGGCTCTGTTGCTGGTGTACACATGTCCAGGGCTCTTTTTGTAGAAAAAGCCCAGCAGGAACTCATTAGCATAACAGGCCACACCCAACACAGAAACTCATTAGCATATTAGGCCACACCCCTGACAGCACAGCTCATTAGCACATTAGGACGCACCCCCATGTTACCAGATGTGGTCATCCAGCCACACCCACCTTTTGCTTGTTATTCTGTTTACCTTGTTTGTTGTCAAAACCCAGGGCTTTTTTTGTAGCAGGAACTCCTTTGCATGTTAGGCCACACACCCCTAATGTAGCCAATCCTAATGAGTTTCTGCTGTTGGGTGTGGCCTATTATGTTAATGAGTTCCTGCTGGGCGTGGCCAACTCAGGAGCCAGCCGGAACTCCATTCCTGTGCGTTCCTGCCCAAAAATAGCCCTGCACATGTCTATTAAACAACCAAATATCTTAAAAGTGCCTGGGGAGGGGAGGCATGGGGAACAGACACCGAAGAAGGACAGAACCATGATATTTATGTATT
>NW_015170916.1:574524-574665 GCF_001447785.1 Gekko japonicus | reverse complement strand
TAGGGGCTCTGGGGCAAGTGATGCTCTGTCTTCTTGGTGCTTGGGGGGGCCAACAGTGGGAGGGCTTCCAGTGTCCTGGCCCCACTGGTGGACCTCCTGATGGCACCTGGTATTTTTGGCCACTGTGTGACAGAGTGTTGG
>NW_015170916.1:554696-574188 GCF_001447785.1 Gekko japonicus | reverse complement strand
CTAATCAGTTCAAAAGAAATGAGCACATAATCTTTTTTTAAACCTTTGCATTTTGCTATTTATTATTTAGGCGATTAAAAACGTATTATACAACATACTGACAGAGGGCATAGAAACTACAACTCCCACAAGGTTGTACAAGAAAATGCATGTACAAACCGAAGCTGGATCTTTCAGCAACCACTAACTGAACCAGCATTGTGTAGTGCAGGGGTGTCGAACTCATTTGTTATGAGGGCCAGATCCGACATAAATGAGACCTTGTTGGGCTGGGCCATGTGTGTCATAAAATGTAAAGCCAGGTAGCAGAGATATAAACTTTAAATACAAAGTTTTTTTTTAACTTAAAATAAAAACATGCTTAAAACTTTAGCACTCTTGCAATATTTTGTTTATTTAACGGTGTCTGATAACTGACACCTCTTGCTCTGAATTATTGCATCAAAATGTCTGTGCTGTTGCAATCTTGAGTATGCTGTTCAGGTGTGTATCTGTAAGCTGCAAACCTACGATGATGCAGCAGCAGCAGAACTGGAAGAAGCAGAAGACAGCCAGTTCCACTGCGGGCCTGATGGAAGCTCTCCAGGGCCTGATCCACCCCCTGAGCTGCATGTTTGACACCCTTGGCTTAGACTGTCAGACTAGGGTCTGGGAGACTCAGGTTCAAATCTCTGCTCTGCCATGGAATCTTACTGGGTGTCTTTAGGTCAGTCCCTGTCAGTGTTCCCTCTAAGCTGAGTTAGTGTGAGCTAGCTCACTGGTTTTTAACCTCCAGCTCACACTTTTTTGTCTTAGCTCAGGAAGGATGGCTCCAGAGCAAACTAATTTATGCAGGAGTCAAATAGCTAGCTCACAACTTTAATGCCAGCAGCTCACAATGTAGAATTTTTGCTCACAAGACTCCACAGCTTAGAGGGAACATTGGCCCTGTCTATCATCCCAACCTGCAAAGATAAGGGGCGGACATTGTAAGCCATTTTGGATCCACAGTGGGGAGAAAAATGGGGTCTAGATTAAGTAAACTAGTACCAGACAGAGTCTCCAACAAGTCTTTCCTCCCTGAAATTCATATTTTTTTATTTATTTGTTGAAATAGTTGGTTGCAATGGTGATTATTGCATTTTTCCACATGAGCAGGCAGCTTAATCCTCTGCTGGATAGTTCTGAGACATGGGAGACCCACTACCCAAACAGTCCGGTGAATGTTCAGCTGCCGTTAGGTCAACATGCAGTCACAATTTTCCTCAAGCATGCTTACCTCTCCCTTCCACCTAAGGCAGAAAATAATTAGGCCTTCCTTCCTCTTTCTTGTGAAAACTCCTGGATGGCACCAGCAGGGACTCCCCCCCCCATTCCTGTTTTTTCACCCCTCTCTCTTATGTGTTGTGTGCAGAGGTCATTTCAGGGGGGATCGCGGTTCCCTGGGGTGAGGTACGGGGGCGGGGCACACAATGAAGCCCCGCCCCCTGCTTCCGGTCGCCCTGCTTCCGGCCCTCATTCAGCCAGGAGGCAGGAGAAGAGGGAGGGTAAGTTGCTTCCTCCCTGCCTCTCCCCACCCCTGCCTGCCTGGGGCCAGGGAGGGCCTTGGCGGGGCTTCCTCGCACTGATGTCAGGGGGTGTGGCATATGCTAATGAGTTATGCTAATGAGTTTCCCTACCTCTTTTTCTACGAAATGACCCCTGGTTGTGTGCAGTTGGTGAAGGAAACAATTTGATTAAGGAAATCCAGTTTTCTGCAAATCAGAGTGGTTGCCATAGAATCTCTTCTAGGGATGCAAAAATAATGGTGCTATCCTTTTTGAACCTAGAGAATATGACACTGGTTAACAGGGGAGGTTTAAAAAGAGGAGAAAAAGCCTTTCTCCAGAGTGGAAACAATGTTGGATGAAGGGCAAAAATGGGCTTCAGGAAGTAATGTTTCTGTCAGGTGATGGAAGGACTGAAGGTTGTCAATTACCTTCCTGCATGGCTGTCTTTCAGTTTTTTAAAACCCAGAAGCAGCACATTTAAGACTGTGGCTCATTCACGCACCTCAACACACAGCGGAAAAGAGGCTCAGAAAAGCACTGTTAAGTGGCATGCATGCATTCAGTCCTGGTCTCCTGGGGCCTTGTTTGGAAAGCAGAAAACACTTCTACTGTTCCTTCCTTACAGAGGATGCAGGGAAGGGAGAGATGCTGGAACAGATTAGGTACACCACCTAGCTAGAGGGAAGGCTCACTCATTGTTCAGGCCACAGGTGATCAAGCATCAGGTGGTTTTCACACATTGGCTGACTATTGCTGTGCTCTATCTAAAATGGCACCTCTGCCAAGGATGGATGCTGGTGGGTTGGTTGGTATGATATTGGATTCATCAACTGAGGCCCGACATTTTTTCTTACATGTTGTGTGTGTTAAAGTAAAATATTCAAAAGTTGGTAAAACAGTAGTGGTGGTGGAAAGTGCCGTCAAGTCACAGCTGACTTATGGCAACCCCAAAGGGTTTTCAAGGCTAGAGCTGTTCAGTGGTGGTTTGCCATTGTCTGACTGAGTCATGACCCTGGTATTCCTTGGAGGTCTCCCATTCAAATACTAGATAGGGCCAACCCTGCTTAGCTTCTGAGATCAGAGAAGATTGGGCTAGCCTGGGCTATCCAGGTCACAGAGTTTATTTTTTTATTATTTTTTTTTAACACGTCTTTTTATCATCATTGGGCAGAAAAGATAGAAGGGGGCTGCAGTATGGTAAAGGTATAAACAGAAGGCTGATCAGCCTGTCCTTGATATTATGGTTAAGAACTTTTGTGAATGACATCAAAACGTATAGGAACCAAGGAATATCCAGTTTGGAAGATTTATGATCATGTGGAAGCACACTTATGAGGTTTGATGTGTGAAAAAGACGCCTCGAAACGAATATCAACTCCGGGGGAATTTGTCCATCGTTGACATCAATTGTTTCAGTGATCTGTAAAACATAATGTTGAATATATGATCTGATATTTTGTAATTGTACTTAATATAATCATCATTGGGCAGGTCAGAGAGTTTATGGCGATTCCTAGAGCAGCCCGACAACACTGACTGGTAAGATTTTCCTGAGGCAATATCAGAAATCCTTGTGTCTTGGGCCTCCTTTCTGACATTCACACCTGTGTCATGGCCGAAGATGGAAACAAATGTGACATTTGGGTTTTTAGCCAAGGTGCTCTGCTCTGATATTCACTGCCCCTTTGGGGCTCTTCCTATTGTCAGACTTAACAATACATGTCATCCGCTTTACCAGACTTCTGAAATAGCCCAGAATATACTCCTTGTTCTGTTTTATGTATATAATATAAACTATTGTTAAACACTATTTCAGTGCAGGCCACACAATACCGATATGTGTCACATTGTCTGTGATAAATGAAGCATGAAAGCCAAGCAAAGCTAAGCCCCAAAAAAAAGGCTCTTGAAAGAAGGGGGGAAACCCCAGTGGAGGGTGCCAGTTCATTGGGGAGGGAGAGGGGAAAATCCCCCCTTTTGGAAACATAAGGTGATAAAAGGTGCGGGGGAGAGGGAATGCATGTAACACTTTTATGAGTTGTTCTGAAAACCAAGGAGTCAAGCTGTTAGATCTCTGTTTTTTTTCTTCCCTTTCATGTCTGTCTGAGCAGGTCTAACCCTCCGGTAACGCCCTTTCTCCTTCTTCTGCGTCTTACCTTTCCCTGCACCTGTCCACGTAACGCACGGCGAGAGTCCAACCCTCCTGCTGCCGCCGCCGCCGCCGGAGTCCCTGCCAAACCGGGGCGCTTTGCTCGCTGCGACTTATCGCTGGCGAGCGGCTGGCACATCAAAAGGGCGCGGAGATCCGACGGCATCCTCCCTTCCCCGTCGACAGCCGTGTGTGGGGAGGAGGGGGGGGGTTGGAGGAGGAGGATTTGGGGTGGGGTGGGGTGGCGGGGAGGGTGTTTGCCAGCCTCCAAGGTGAAGTTGGAAGCCAAGTCTGTCTCTCTTCTGTGCGTGAATGACTGGGGAACATTAGGAACTCCCCTTCGTCACTTCGGATCAAGGCGGAGGAGGGGCAGAGGTGTGAGGAGGGGAAGAGACGCGGGGTTTAAGATTTCAAACGCCGCGGCTCACCTGCTTGCAAGCCACCTCCAGCATTAGCATATGTCAGGGTGGGGGAAAGGGGAAAAAAAAACCCTGCCCCATGCATATATATCTTTACCGTCCCTCCGCACTCGCTGCTGTCTGCGCTGGGAGAGCAGCCGCGCTCGGGACTCCTCCGTTGGCTTCCCCCCCCAAGACACCCGCCAGCGGGCACCGGCACCCCCACCCAGCACCTGCCGCGGCTGCCGATGTTTTTATGCCAAGGCCCGGCCCGGCCCCGCCACCCCCATGCCCGGGGAGAGAAGAGACTCCCGAGACAGGCAGCTGCTATCTTAATGCGGAGTCCGGCCAGCGGGAGAGCCTCCAGCATCGGCTGAGCCTCTAGAGCGGACGCCGTCGAGTCTCCCTTTCCCCCTCCAGCCGGTCCTCAGCCTCGGCCTCCCGTCGCTCTCGGCTCCCCCCCCTCCCCCATCCTCCCCGTCCCTTCTGGCTCCACCATGGCCCCCCTAGCCGAAGTTGGGGGCTTCCTCGGCGGCCTGGAAGGCCTGGGCCAGCAGGTGGGCTCCCATTTCCTCTTGCCTCCTGCCGGGGAGAGGCCGGCCTTGCTCGGCGACCGCCTGGCTCAAATGGAGAGAGGGTCCCGAGGGAGCATCGCGGCGGCAGGCGCCACGGATCTAGCCCACTTGCAGGGCATCCTACGCCGGAGGCAGCTCTACTGCAGGACGGGCTTCCATCTGCAGATCCTGCCCGACGGCAGCGTCCAGGGCACGAGGCAGGACCACAGCCTCTTCGGTAAGGCGCGGCGCTCTCTTCCCTCCTCCCCTTCCCCCTCGCTCGCTCCCTCCGGCTGCTTCTTTACCTCTCTCCCTCCCTCCCGCGACGGAAGCATCCTATAGCAACAGATGGTATAGCAACGGCTCTCGTCGAGCTGGAAGTTTCAAAACAACTTGGACTAGGAAAGGCTGGTGGAAGGTGTGGTGGAGGACAGCCAACGGTGCAGATGCTGTGATTCTGGGGACGTCGGCCTGAATTAAATACACAGGCAGAGGTTTGCAGGGACTGGACTGGAGTCAGGGCTTGCAGGCTCTGGCATCTGTGTGAAGTCAAGAGTGCCTCTGACTCCCTGCAGCAGTGTCTTGCTTCCATCACTGAGATGCAATGGCCATTGCACCCAGGCCAGAAATAACACCATGCAATGCCTATGTTTCCGCTCCTGCCAACCTAGCAGTTCGAAAGCAAGAAATTGCAAGTAGATAAATAGGTAGGCAAGTGGTGGGGAAGGTAACAGCGTTCCGTGCACCTTGGTGTTTCGTCATGCCGGCCACATGACCACGGAAACGTCTTCGGACAGCGCTGGCTCTTCGGCTTTGAAACGGAGATGAGCACCGCAACCCTAGAGTCGGATTTGACTGGCTTTCAAGCAAGGGAACCTTTACCTTTACCTTTACCTTTAATACCTATGTAGGAATTGCATGCCCATAGGTATTGCATGCACATACATGTTGAGCTGCTTTGGAAGCTAGGATTGTCCACCACTTGCAGACAGCCATGTCCAATGCACATCTGCCTCAGTTGTCACATGTTATCCACGTGGCTGAGTACCATATGGATACTTATTTGCTTACTAAACCTCTGCTCAGTCTTTCTGTTCAGGGAACACCCAAACTGGCTAATGATAAAACAAAATAATAAAAAAGCCAAAAACACTAGTAAAAGGTACACACAGTTTTAAACGCCCAGGCATGACAAATAGTGCTTTCGTTGTAGGTAATACGCCATTTATGAGTCAGATTAGAAGAGAAGGCTTCTAAGTCAGAGGGTGCTGAGAACTGGCACCTCTTGCTTTAGGAATGAAGCACTGCATATTTTCTGAGTCAGGTACCAGCATTACGCACAGCATTGCTCTGGCTGAGGAAGGAAGAGGGCTCATCAGTTTCGGCCTTTTACTCTCTTCCAGATCTCTTTTCTTAAAAAAGAAAGAAAGAGTAATTGTAGTTAAGTCTTAATCAGTTGTAATTCAATCCTGCCGTCAGGTGCCTTTGTGTAAACCCCATGCATTTGAATGGGACTTATGCATATGCAAATATTTGAAGGATTGCAACCTTAAGTGCGATGCTGGCTGTACAAAGTACAACTGAACCGAACTGAGCATCCAGGGCCCTGAATTGTGCAAGTGCACTGAACTGACATTGCTGTTTAGTGTTAAAGGTAAAGGTTCCCTTGCTCGAAAGCCAGTCGAGTCCGACTCTAGGGTTGCGGTGCTCATCTCCATTTCAAAGCCGAAGAGCCAGCGCTGTCCGAAGACGTTTCCATGGTCATGTGGCCGGCATGACGAAACACCAAGGCGCACGGAATGCTTTTACCTTCCCACCAAAGTGCTACCTATTTATCTACTTGCAATTTCTTGCTTTCGAACTGCTAGGGTGGCAGGAGCTGGGGCCAGAGACGGGAGCTCACTCCATCATGCGGCACACTCGGGTCTTGAACTGCTGAACTACTAACCTTCCACAGCCTGCAGTTCAGCGTCTTAACCACTTGAGCCACTGCAGCTCCATCAGTGTTAGTCTAGCTTAATATTACGTATCTGCAGAACAGCTTTTTGACAGTGCATTTCTAAGCGGTTACACCCTTCTTAAGCTCATTGACTTCCTAAGATCAATGGAAGGTATAACTGCATCATAAGCCTGCGTAGACCTTTGCAAGAGCCCAGGCAGGTGTCTACTATTCCCGTGTAATAATCCCAAGGTATTTGCTGATGGCTGGGTGTAGGCTGGGCAAACCCATTATCTTGGGAGCTTGCTGAGATCTGGACCAGTGACGTGGGTCTGGGAGGGGATGGCCAACGTAGGCTACGTCTCAGACCACCTCTGTAGCTGGGCCAGCTGGGAACAACGCAAGTCCCAGTTGGCTGTCAGCACCTTGTGGTGGCCTGAAGGAGCCGCTTGGGCCTTGAACTGACCCTGTTGGAACAAGAAGTGGCGAGAGAGTGGCTTGTCGAAGGCTAGTAAGTGACTGAATCCACAGAGAAGCAGGTGTTTCAGGAGTGGCTCGACTTGCTTGGCGTAAGAGCCACATAGAATCAACGTCAGATGTAATGAGAGCTGCATGACGTGAACAAATATTACACATATGTTTTTATTGAAAACTATGCAGAATTGCTTTTTATAACATTAAATGAGACTGCCAAAAATAATAAAAAAGGGGTAAAAATAGATATTGATAATGATACTTATTTGAACAATGATATTTGTAGGCGGGGGTGGGCTTTGAGAACGCCTTTAAAGCTAAAGTTGCTTTCTTTCTCTCCCCCCCCCCCGCTCAAGCCTACCAAGAAAGGGGAACACTGGCTGGGGAAAGGAAGACAGATTGGGGAGGGGAGGCACGCCTCCCCTTCGCTGGCCCAGCTGCCCTGCCGGGAGCCACACAAATCAATGTTCCCTCTAAGCTATGGAGTCCTGTGAACAAAAATTCTACTTTGTGAGCTACTGGCATGAAAGTTGTGAGCAGGTGATTTGACTACTGCATAAATTAGTTTGCTCTGGAGCCATCATTCCTGAGCTAAGACAAAAATGTGTGCGCCGGAGGCTCAAAAACTGTGAGCTAGCTCACACTAACTCAGCTTAGCGGGAACACTGCACACAATGTGTGTGAAAGAGCCGCATGTGGCTCCCGAGCCACAGTTTGGCCACTGCTGTGCCAGATCTTAGGCCTCCCAAGTCCAAAAATCCACCCCTCTGATTTAGAACACGACTGTGCAACTAATAACCAAGAATGGGGAGAATGATTTGAAAGGGCAAACAGCCAGCCTTATCTAAAGAAACCTGCTATTATTGGCAGTCACTGAGTGCCTTGTGAATTAACAGCCACAATAGGTGGCTGAAGAGGTTTTCTATCAGGTTTCCGATAGTCAAAGCAATCCCCGTGCAAAAGGTTCTTAACTGATTTATAACACACTGGTAATGCCAATGTTTTTTTTCCAAGGGAAAGGAACTTTTAGTTCAACACAAAGTTCTGCGCAGAAGGGAGACTTCTTACAGCATGTAAACACTAAGCAATTACCAAAAAAAAAAAGTTTGAAATTGAGATCAAACATTTCTGGGACTTCTTTATTCTATCTTCATTCTCAGTATATGTGTCTGATGTGGTCTCTTTGTGAGTTGAATCACCTGCTTATTACTGGGGGGGGGGAACAGTGACTTTGAAAATGATATCAGAAAGACAGAATACCTCCCATGTCTTTCAATGGAACTTTAAATATCAGAAATCTCTGATGATTTATTTGCAACAGAAAGATTTAGCATTTGATATTTGCAAAATATTAGTCTGGGGATGCCCCTTAGCATCACACATCAGAAACCTAATAATTTTCAGTTAAAACTCCAGAAACTGTATATGATAACATATATCTTATTTTTCTTTAGATGGAAAGTAGTTCAGATTTTTTTTAAAAAAAAATCATAAATATATGAGTGATTTAAAGCTATGACTAAAATCAGCTGCTCTTATTTGAAAGCTAATGATGAGTGGTATGTGCTGTTGGAATAAAGCAACAAAGGATTTTTCCCAGTCTATCCATCTAACATGATTATAGTTTAAGAATAAATGGGCACAAACCAGCCAAAGTTAAGCAATGTTAAGCCCGCTCGATTTTAGCTGAAGGTACTTATGCGCATGCTTAATTCTCAGTATTTTATTTACTAGTCATATTTATGTCCTGCCTTCCTATATGAAAGCAGCATAAATGGGATTCCCAGAAATTCTCCCATACCCAGACCAATTTAAGCAATGCAAATCATGTGACTTCAGTCCATACCCTCAGATCAATTAGGTATCAAAATAGATGACTAGAACTAATTGTTACTAAGATAAACATGTTGTGGATGTTGTTATAGTATTAAAACTAGATTGTGTTTAGTAGAGGCCTCATCAGTCTTTCACTATATTTTTACATCAATCTTGATGTACATAGATATTAACATAAAACCTCTGATTTTTTTGTGTCAATGCAGGTATCCTTGAATTCATCAGTGTGGCAGTGGGTTTAGTCAGTATTCGAGGGGTGGACAGCGGCCTTTACCTCGGAATGAATGAGAAAGGAGAACTCTACGGCTCTGTAAGTTTCACCATCATTAACACCCATTATGGGTTGTGTTGAATGTGGTACCTAATTACAGATATTGGGAATTTTGCCGCTGGCTTCTATAAGAGTACATTGCATCTCTTTTATTAATTACCTGGAGTGACTTATCTGGACAGTGACACAAATCAAGGTGCCAAGGATCTACAATAATCTGGTCATGTGAAATGCCATGTGATCATTTCCTGATATTTGTCAGGCTGGGTTTGGAGTTTATTAGGGGTATATCAGTGAAAAGATCAACAATAACAGCCTGGCCTACTCAAAAGTCAGCTTGCCTACCCCTATGGATCTTTCCCCGCAGAGAACAGCTGTTTATGCTCTTAAATGCTCCTAAGTTTATGTGGAGAGACAGTGAAATGCCATCATGCCACATGAATTGGGCATCTGCCTTAAAACAAGCCCCAGAATCCTCTCTAATGCACAGGGGTTCCTCTGCAGAGAGAAGTCTCTGGAAATCGTTGCCTGAAGGTGGAAAAAAATATTGGCTTAAGGCTGAAAAGAAAATGTAAACAAGGTGTATGACTCCTAAGAAAAATGTCGAGAATACAAGTGGTCTGATATAGAAATAGATGCCATTAGAGTGTTTTGTCCATCACCACCCTTTCATCCTAGGAAATTTCCATGGGTGGACTGAGAAGGTAGAATAGCCCAGGAGTAAGCCAAGCTGAATGGCCTCTGTGGTGCTACAAGCCAGTGCTTCAGGGGCTACTCTGCTCAGACCTGACCGGTGGCCTCAACAAAGAGCATCAGCTCTCCTATTGCCCCCTCCCACAAACCGGCAGCAGTGTGGGAAGAGGCCATTGGTGCGCTAACACCCATAATTGTTGCCACTGAAGGCTCTGATCCAAGTGATCTCTGAGCTTCCGGCAAAGTTGCTGAGGCTTTCTTCTGCTTTCTTCTGGCCTCTGGTTCTGCTTTCTTTTGGCCCTCTAGGTCAGCGGCCCACTGGCAAATTTCCCTGTAAGTTAGAATGGCATATCTGCCCCTGAGAAAAACGTCTTTCAAAATAAAATAATGAAGGGTTATACTATGCACTATCAAATATATAACATTTTGTCCGTTTGGAGGATGAAAACGAGTCCAGCCTTGGGGTGGGGTGGGTGGGAGGAGCAACATTTATAATGATCCGTTTCAGAGTCCTGAGATACCTCTGCTGTATAGTTACTCTCTTCATGGATCAGCCATAAACATAAGTCATGCCTTAAGTCACTTACTGAATTTCAGAGAGAGAGAGGGAGAGAAGAAAGGAACGGTAAAAGCAGGGCTCTTTTTGTAGAAAAAGCCCAGCAGGAACTCATTAGCATATTAGGCCACACCCTGACAGCACTGCTCATTAGCACATTAGGCCACACCACCATGTTACCAGAAGTGTGGTCATCCAGCCACACTCACCTTTCCCTTCTTATTCTGTTTACCTTGTTTGTTGTCAAAACCCAGGGCTTTTTTTGTAGCAGGAACTCCTTTGCACGTTAGGCCACACACCCCTAATGTAGCCAATCCTAATGAGTTTCTGCTGTTGGGTGTGGCCTATTATGCTAATGAGCTCCTGCTGGGCGTGGCCAACTCGGGAGCCAGCCGGAACTCCGTTCCTGTGCGTTCCTGCCCAAAAAGAGCCCTGGAAAGTAAAGGCAGGAAATAGTAATGAGACTGGCTTCTCTTTTGTGATTCAGCCAGTGGAGCTGTGGCAGGATTGTCAGCTCCAGGTTGGGAAATACCTGGAGGTTGAGCCTGAGGAAGGCGGGTTTTGGGGGGGGGGGACTTCAATGGGGTATAATGTCATCAGGTCCACCTTCCAAAGCAGCCATTTTCTCCAGGTGAACTGATCTCCGTTGCCTGGAGATCAGTTGTAATCCCAGGAGATCTCCAGCCACCACCTGGGGGTTGACAACCTGAAGCTCTGGGGTATCTACATTCCTTGCTGCTGAAGTAACCCTCAGCAAAAGGAGAATTTTTTATCAATACGATCACTTTCCTTATATACCACTGCTGTTCTAGAAGTATACACTGTTTATACCTAACAGAAGCAGTTAATTCTTATTCCATCGGTTGGAAGAAAAGTTACTTTTGAAGTAAAATGCTGATATTGGACTTTAAAAAATGATTTTTTTCCCCTGAGCAGATACTGCCCTTTTATTGATGCTCTTTTCTAACCTCTTTTTTATTTTCTGTAGGAGAAGCTCACTCCTGAATGTGTCTTCAGAGAACAGTTTGAAGAGAACTGGTACAACACTTACTCCTCCAATGTGTACAAGCATGGTGACTCAGGCCGGCGGTACTTTGTGGCACTTAACAAAGATGGCAGCCCCAGAGATGGGGCACGGTCCAAAAGACACCAGAAATTCACTCATTTCTTGCCCAGGCCTGTGGATCCTGAAAGGGTGCCAGAACTCTACAAGGATTTGTTAGTATTCACTTGAAGTTCAACACAGAAGGGAAATGGAATCTTAGTCTCAACACAAAGAATTTTGGACTGCTGAGGAGATCTAGGAAGCTGGGGTTGGAGACGCCAATTAGCGGTAGAGAAGCCTTCATTTCCTAATGTCTGGATTTAGGAGAAAGAGCCTTGCAGTGAAGTGGTCCAACGTCTTTTAGGTTTATTCGATAATGTGCTGGTCAAATAGACGACAGAAAGTTGAAACTGGACAATTTACATACCAGACTGAGGCTCAACTACTCTGGATTATTTCCTCTCTACTGTAGAACATGAATAAACTACCTAAATAAAGCTTATGGAGCTGGACTGTAGAAAACTGGAAGATATGGTTTAAAAAAGAGAGAGAGAAGAAACAGCCAGCTGATAGGGAAAATAAGAAGAACACCAAGTGGACTGGTCAGACGAAGTTCTGGTGACGATGCTAACTGGGAAATGAAATTCAGAATATTTTTTCCTTCAGGATGGACCTAATTTATACACTTTCAGATTGCAGATATTTATTTTAAATATTTATTTATTACAGAGTTTATTTTTTACTGGGCTATGAAGAGAGTACAACCCTTTACCCCGACAAAAACCATTTATGGTGCCAATATTACTATGAGCTAGTATCTCAGTGCACAAAGAAAAGAAACATTTCATCAGAAAACATTACAAATAGAGTAACATCTCTCAGGAAATTGTTACGATGAGATAATAGTTTGGGGTTATATTTTATGTGCACCCTGTTGCCTGATTAATAGTCATAAACAGGAAAAATATGTCAGTTTTCTTATTATGACTGCCCCCTATATATTTGTACTGAATTAAAAAATGCACATTAAAAAGGAATTAAATATATCTATATATATATTTCTGTTTGTTTTGCACTTATTCTTTAAGTAATGATCTGATAATACTAATGATCTGATAATCTAAGGGAGGAAAGTGATTTTCTTCCCCTTATTTTTTATTTTTATTTTCGGATTTATATTCTGCCCTCCCCAAAGCGGGCTGAGGGCAGATCACAACAAAACAGTGTCGAAGACTCGTTACAATAAAATTACATTGCATTTAAAATCATTAAAACAGAAAAATTCAAGAGGTACCAGCAATTTCATAGAAAACCTGTCAGGGCCACGTTGACGGAATCAATGGGTACTTCAGTAGATTGGGAACTGGAGCAGGGAGGCCAACTGTGATGGACGCCCACTTGCCTCACCCCAAGGCCTGGTGGAACAGCACTGTTTTACGCCTTGCAGAAAGATAAAAGGCCCTGCAAGGCCCTGATCTCCAGTGGGAGCTGATTCCACCAGTAGGGTTGCCAGCCTCCAGGTGGGGCCTGGAGATCTGCTTTTACTTTTTTAAAATTTATTCAATTTGAACAAAAAATACAAAATAGAAACAAAAATCAATACCTCATCAACCATAAAAGGGTTAATGCAGATCTTACTAAGATTAAGGACATAAAAATAGTAAACATAGTTTTAAAATATATCATTTAACGATAGAATATACATCGACATAAGTTAAATGATATAATTCCTTTGGATTTCCTTCTGATTAGAAAGATAAGTTAGAATCGGTGACCGATTTTTTTTTAAACTCTAAGAGGGCTGTCCTGTTTTTACAACTGATCTCCACCTGACAGAGATCAGCTCCCCTGGAGAAAATGGCTGCTTTGAAGGGTGGACTCTGTGGCATTGTACCATGCGGAGGCCCCTCCCCTCCCCAAATCCTGCCTTCTCCTGGCTCCACCCCCAAAGTCTCCAGGTATTTCCCAGCCCAGACCTGGCAACCCTATCCACCAGGCTGGAGCCAGGGCAGAGAAAGCCCTGGCTCTTGTCAAGGCTAGGCGGATGTCCTTTGGGCCAGGGATAACCAGTAGGTGTTGATCCAGTGAGCGCAAGGCTCTCTGGGGTACGGATGGGGAGAGGTGGTCCTTACTTCCCCAGGTTTCAGACTACATGGGGTTATTGTTTAGAGGTACCTATCTCTGGGAGGGAAGGCAGCATGGTGTAGCCTGATCTTGAAGCTAAGAGGGGTCAGTACTTGGAAGGGAGACCTCCAAGAAAGATCCCGCAGAGGAAGGCAATGGCAAACCACCTCTGCTTCTCATTTGCCTTGAAAGCCCCTTGCTGGGGTCACAAGCTGTGGCTTGACAGCACTTTACACAAACACACCTACCTCCAGGTTCATTCCACTCCACACTCATTGTGCATATGATTGTTGTGAGAGACAGTGAAATCTCTTTCTGAGGTATGCATGCAAAATATATAAAGCCCTATGGTAAAAAAAAAAGGGAAAGATGGTGGAAACGTTGCAACATGATGAGGCAGGCAAAAGATACCAGAGAGGATTTCCACAAATCCAGACATGGAAGGGGACAATTTTTGCTGGTTTTCTTCTCCTGTTGTAGACCTCCAGTTGCCCCTTTATGTTGTTCTTGGGGCGTGAGGTGTCTCTTGCCTCTAGGGAGCAGCATAAGAGGTCTTGGAATGACTGGAAGGCAGGTAATCAAACCCCTTGGCTTAAGCTAAGCAGGTATGGTTCTAGTCAGTGCTTGAATAGAGATATTTTGGGGAGCCTATATATGTGTGTGTGTGTGTGCATATGTTAAGTGTCATCATGTTGCTTCTGCCTTATAGTGATCCTATGGATTAATGACCTCCAAATGTCCTGTCATTAACAGCCTTGCTCAGAGCATGCAAACTTTATAGAGTCAATCCATCTCATGTTGGGTCTTCCTCTTTCCCAGCTGCCTTCAACTTTTTCTAGCATTATTGCCTTTTCCAGTGACTCCTGTCTTCTCATGATGTGACCAAAGAAAAATAGCCTCAGTTTAGTCATTTTAGCTTTTAGGGAGTTGTTAGGCTTGATTTGATCTAGAACCCACTTATTTGTCCTTTTGGCAGTCCGCGGTAAAGGTGAAACTGTGCTCCAACACCATGTTTCAAAGGAATCTTCCTGTCAGCTTTCTTCATTGTCCAACTTTCACATCCATACATAGTAATGGGGAATACTATGGCATGAATTCAGTGGTAGAAGAACGGCAGACTATCAGCGTAATGAAAAAGTGCTTCTGAACTTTAAACTGGCTGTTCTTATTCAACTTTATTGTTTCTGACAGTAGCAATTCATTGTCACTGATATACACACTAGCACTTGGACCTGGAAAGTTTTTGGATGAGCAAAACACTGACTTTTCAGTTATTTCTTAGAACCCCTTCCTGGAAATATCACAGCCCAACCTACTAGGGCTAGCTATGGTTCTACTGTCCCTTATTCAGCTATTTATTAGGAGATGAGTTCCAGTAAACTCAATGTGACATTTTTGAGTTGAGATTTCAATTTCTGAGTCTATATTTTTGGGACTGAGCTGTTAGATTTCTTTTGACGTGCATTAAATAGAGATACTCCTTTTAAATACACATTGTCAGTTCTATGCCGCTCTTCACAAGCATTTTGATCTCTCAAAGGGACTAGCAGTGAATTCAGAAGAGACAAGGGACAATAAGTAACAGATAGAGATGGCAAAATGTCAGTATTGCAATATATTTGACCACGGCAGTTTGAGGATCTGCTGTTTTCTAAATGACAAACAGACTTTAATAAGTGCAAAAGGCATCATTGAGGAGCTCATGAAATACAGTGCTGTTACTCCTGTCTTAATATAGTGGCTTTCAAAGTGAAGTCCATGGAATACTTTAAAACTGTACAGTTTTTGGTACAGTTATGTTTTTGTATCTCTAGATAATTAGGTCACTATGTGATGGTGGAAAGTGCCATCAAATCACAGCTGACTTATGGTGACCGCATAGGGTTTTCAAGGCAAGAGACATTCATCGCCTCTATGTCATGCCCCTGGTATTCTTTGGTGGTCTCCCATCCAAATACTAGTCAGGGCCAACCCTGCTTAGCTTCCAAGATCTGAGGAGATCAGGCTAGCCTGGGCTAGTATGTATTTATCATTACTGTTGCATGCCATATTTGTTCCTATGTATTAAAGCTAGGTCTTTTAATGGGTGCCAACCTGTAAACTGGCCCTGGTAGCTGTCTGCAAGCGATTATTGGTTGATGTTATCAATGTTATGTTCAACTGCCAATTTACATTCATTAAATGTTTGGTAAAGGGACAGGATATGCCCCACCCCCATCTAGTTGCCAATCTTATATAGTAATCATATGCATTTCAGCAGTTGGCAACTGCAGCAATAGATACTTGCACAATGTGCTTAATCTATCCCCTGCTGAATCAGGGCTTCATTTCAGTCACTGCTGACAAGGGCTTCTCTCCACTAGAGCCAGTTTGGTGTAGTGGTTAAGTGCACGGACTCTAATCTGGGAGAACCGGGTTTGATTCCCCACTCTTCCACTTGCAGCCAGCTGGATGACCTTGGGCAAGCCATAGTTCTGGCACAGCTGTTCTTGAAAAAGAGCAGTTTCTCTCAGAGCTCTCTCAGCCGCACCTACCTTACACAGTGTCTGTTGTGGGAAGGGAAAGAAGTTTGTAAGCCGTTCTGAGACTCCTTTGGGTAGTGAAGGGCGGGGTAGAAATCCAATCTCTTCCTCCTCTTCTTCTTCTTCTGTCTTCAGCAAATGGGAGGATTATTGGTCCCAGTGCTTTGAGGGAATAGCACTCTCAGAGGCCCCTTTTGCCCGGAAGAAGAGATTGGATTTATATCCCGCCCTTCACTCGAAGTCTTCTTTCAAGAACTGCTCTTTCAAGAACTGCTCTGACAGAACTATGGCTTGCCCAAGGTCATCCAGCAGCTGCAAGGGGAGCCAAGCACAAAATGTCAGGGAGTGAGGTTATGCATAAATCTAATAGAAACGCTGCAACATTTCAGGCACACACGCTGATCAGCAGGATGCTTTTGAAATGAACATACTGTTTAAAAATACTTTCTTGCATGCACAATACACATAGCTTATCTTCACTCACACAGTGAAGATTCTTGCAATTAAAAAAAAAAAACCTTCACAGCCAATCAGATCTCCAGTGACCAACCAGACGTTCTGTAGGGCAAAAGCCTCAGTGGCCCTGCTTTCTAAAACCAGGAAAAGGCTGTGATCATATACGCCTTTAGATCTGACATAGCTGCGAAAGCCTGATGGATCTAAAGGGCGTGATCAGACACCAGTAAATGGTTCCTATGGGCCACAGATGGACTTTCCCTGTCTGATTGCACAAGCACGCTCTCATGCCATTGGGATGGTCTAATTAGACCATCCCGGCTCGGTGCCATTTCCTTCCCTCTTCACAGTATGCGCATCACTGCATACTCTATAAGGGGCCCTCAGTGCGGAGGTGCGATTCCTGGTTTATGCACATGAGAAACAAACGGCCCAAAAAACTCCTGACACCTACAGTTGCGTCATACAGTGACGGGCAGAGCCCTCAGCTACAAAGGGAAATGTGATCTTGCAACTGCATGACAAATTCCTCCGGAGGAAATAGCCTCACTTTCCCTCTGCTTCAACTGGTGCCTATGACTGCAGTCAAAGTGTTGGTGACTGAGTGCTCATGGGTGACCCCTGTACTACATCATGGTTGCTCCATGCAAAGTGAAAAGGGTTTGAGAAGTGGGCCCTTTGCCAGTCTCGGGGTTCCAGAAAATGCTGATCCTTATTGCCCTCTGGAGCTGAACCAAGCTGACAACAATGCCAGGCCTGAGACCGGACTATATAAAGTAATTACAAAAAAGAACAGAGAGCCCCTGAACCTGTACACACATTTCCCACAAGCGCTGCTCCGCGCTCACTCCTCCCGTTTGCCCTGATGGTACATGTCAATGTCACACAAGCTGCTGCGTGCCGCATTTTGCCCCGGAGCTTTGCGCGATTTCCCCCACATCTACTCAATCCTTAAAAATAGAATTGAGTAGACGTGGGGAAAATCGCGCAAAGCTGCGGGGCAAAATGTGGCCGTGCAGCAGCTTGTGTGAAATTGATGCGTACCATTGGGGCAAAGAGAAGAGTGAGCGCGGAGCAGCGCTTGTGGGAAATCACCCACAATGAGAAACCTAATAAAGGAATGGTCAGTTGACACGCAGTGCCATTCTAAGCAGAGTTACACCTTTTAAGTCATCAGGCAGAGAAGAGTGTAACTCTGCTTAATGTGGCACCAAGAGCAGCAAATCCCATGGTCATGACATGAAAGCAATTTTGGTCAGCCACCACACTGCTGAAAATTGCAGGTGACTATTGTTGTTGTTGTTCAGTCACACAGTCGACTCTGACTCTTCGCGACCCCATGGACCAGCTCCCGTCAGGCCCTCCTGTCTTCTGCCGTTCTCTGAAGTTTGCTCAAAGTGACTATTGTATGCAGTCCTTAGTTCATACATGACATTTTTGAATCAGAACGGAGCTTTTCTGCCAGGCTTTTGACTGAGGTGGCGGATGCTCAACCCCCCCCCCCCCCCTTTTTTCCTTTTTCCCTGAGCCACCCTGTCAGATGATATTATTGGGCACTGGAGCACCTATATTCACCTGATATGAGGCATGGGGTTTGATGATATTGCCTATCATGCCATCGACTGTTTTATTGCTTTTAAAGTTTTATTGTTTTACAGGCTGCATGCTGTAAGCCGCCTTGAGACCACTTGTGGGATAGGGCGAGGTATAAATTTGAATTAACAACACATATCCATGGAAGGCTGCGAGGAAAAAAACAAGAGCCCACACTTTGGGTTGCATCTTATGTGTCTGGACTCCGAAGACGTCTTAAATGTGTTCTGATTTTTCATACATGAGAGAAAAACCAGAGGAAAGCAGTGTGGTGGCTCTAAGGAACTGCTGGCATTGTTTGCCATCATCATCAAGGTTTACATGAAGTTACGAGGGACAGCTCATGAATGAAGCCATCCATGACTTAAAGGGACTTAAAGTACTCAGCACTGTCTTCTTTATATTGGGGGTCGGACAGTGTCATTTGCATGCCTGACAACAATCAGGTGCTGGAGAGAGGGCAGTTGGCTTTAGTTCGGTATGAATGAGATGGTGGTGATAGAGATGGACTGGGGAAAACATTCCGGAGAGCTTGCCAAGATTTGACAGAATGCTAAGTGGGAACGACTTATCTACAAGTCAGCACTACCGGATAGAAACAGCAGCTAAAGACTCCTTCTTTCATTTCGCCCACAGCTGTCAGCAGGCCTGGCCCAACCATATTGGTGAAGTAGGCGGTCACCAAGGGCAGCAGGCTTTAAGGGGTGATTTGCTTCCTTTTTATCATTGTGTTAAGATTAATGAAAAGTTTTTTTGGAAAATGTAAACATTATTTTTATTTCTGCAGTCTTCATTTCAAATGCAATGCTCACATTTTGCTCAGTTGCGAATTTTATAATAGGATTCGGCAGGGCTTTTTTTTGTAGAAAAAGCCCAGCAGGAACTCATTGGCATAATAGGCCACACCCAACAAACTGGCCCTTGGAGGGGAGGGGAGGCAGTTTAAATTGCCTCCCCTTGGCTTGCCCGGGCGCCCTGCGGCTGCGGGGAGCCCAGGCAAGCCCCACCTTGAAGGGAAGGGAAAGCACTTTAAACTGCCTTCCCTTGGCTTGCCTGGGCACCCCGCAACTGTGGGGAGCCCGGGGAAGCTGGCCCTTGGACAGCCCAGGCAAGCTGGCCCTGGCCCACTCGCCTCGAAGTCACTGGGGGGGGTCACTCTCCAGGTCTTCCCTCTGTAGCCACGTGTGCAGAGGTTTTGGCTGTAGTGGGCGTGGCCAACTCTGAAGTCAGCCAGAACTCTGTTCCTGTGCGTTCCTGCCCAAAAATAGCCCTAGTAAAAATAATATTGTTAATTGGGTTTGCCTGTGTCCTTTATAAAGTTTCTCTCTGGTACCTGGCATTACATTTTAGGGC
>NW_015170916.1:512858-554040 GCF_001447785.1 Gekko japonicus | reverse complement strand
AGCCATACATGACTACTGGGAATACCATTGCTTTGACCATGCGGACTTTTGTTGGCAGGGTGATGTCTCTACTTTTTATGCACTAGATTTGAACTAATTCTACACGTGCAGGCCAATTTTCGCTCCACCTTCATAAAAACACTTGATCATAACAATGTTTTAAAACAAATAAAAATAATGTACACATCCATACTCGTATTTCAGATTATATCTCTACCAGTGGCAGTCAGTTTGAATACATGGTAGTACTTTGGGCTAGATACTTAAACCAGGCAGCTTTAACAGATAGATTCATGACGGCTAGGTCCACTGATGGCTACTGGCCAAGATAAGTAAAGCCAGGGAACCTCCACATCCAGAGGCAGCAAACCTCTGAGTTCCAGTGCTAGGAGACAACATCAGAACCATCTCATCCTTTGCCGTCCCCGTCTTCTTTGACCTTCAATCTTTCCCAGCATCAGGGTCTTCTCTAGTGAGTGCTCCCTTCTCATTTGGTGGCCAAAGTATTTGAGCTTCATTTTCATTATCTGGCCTTCCAGGGAACAGTCAGGGTTGATTTCTTTTAGGATTGACTGATTTGATCTTTTTGCAGTCCAAGGGACTCTCAAGAGTCTTCTCCAGCACCATAGTTCAAAAGAATCTATTCTTCGGCGCTCGGCCTTCCTTATAGTCCAACTCTCGCAGCCATACATGACTACTGGGAATACCATTGCTTTGACCATGCGGACTTTTGTTGGCAGGGTGATGTCTCTACTTTTTATGCACTAGATTTGAACTAATTCTACACGTGCAGGCCAATTTTCGCTCCACCTTCATAAAAACACTTGATCATAACAATGTTTTAAAACAAATAAAAATAATGTACACATCCATACTCGTATTTCAGATTATATCTCTACCAGTGGCAGTCAGTTTGAATACATGGTAGTACTTTGGGCTAGATACTTAAACCAGGCAGCTTTAACAGATAGCTTCATGACGGCTAGGTCCACTGGCCAAGATAAGTAAAGCCAGGGAACCTCCGCATCCAGAGGCAGCAAACCTCTGAATTCCAATGCTAGGAGACAACATCAGGGGAAGTCCTTGGCCTCTATGCCCTCTTTGTTTGCCCTCTAGAGCAACTGGTTTACTACTCTGTGAAATGGGATGCTGGACTGGCTTGATCCAGCAGAGATATTATGTTTCGATGGTTGTACGTCTAGATGGAGATTTCAAATAGAGTAGAAAGGTGTTGGGATTTAGGACAGGAAAGGGCGGGTGGTGGGAGAGAACAACTCGGCGCTTGTAGCTGAGAGCTGGACACCCCCCTCGCTGCACCTGACTGAGCGGCGCCAAAGCAGGCAAGGGGCTCTGGGCCTCATTTCACACCCCAGTCGGTCCCACAGAACTCCTGTCCCAGGTCCCTCCTCCTGTTCCCTGATGGTGATCGATCCATCCCCCTCCCCGTTTGTCCTGGGCTCAACAGAGAGGCTGCTCTGTTCGCTCCCCCAACGTCCCAGGCTCGCTAGAGGCAATGCACACCGAAGCCCTTCCGGCACGGTGTGACCCAGGCCTGCCTTCCTCCCGGCTGGGTGAGTGCGTACAGGACTGCCTGAGGAGCCGGACGTTACCGCCAGGTTTCAAGTGTGTGGAACTCTGGAACGATGGAGCTCTCTCGGCTTCATTCCAAGTAAACGAGCCAAGGCCCATAGCTTTTTTTTTTTTTGGGGGGGGCGCACTTTAGCAGGATTCCTTGGAAGCCACCGGGCTGGCTCTGGAGCCGGCCTAGTTCGACGCCACATCCCAAAGGTGGACGTCGCAGTTGCAAGCTGGGCCCTGGGGATTCACTTCCAAGGAGATGACCCTCCCTGCGTTCAGCCCTGGGACTCGTATCTGAGCCTGGCCTCCTTGGGGGGAGAGCTCCTCTCACCCAGACCTCCACCTGAATCCCGGCAAAGCCCACTGCTTTGCTCCCTCTGCAAGACTGAGACCAGAATCGTCACCTGGAGCCAGAAAGACGCTTGCCGGCAGATCTGCAGTGAAGAAGCCTGGGCCCAGCCCAAGTCTCTCCTGGCCTCCTCCCGGCCGCCCCTGCACCTCAGGCTTGGGCAGCCTCCTCCGGCGGTGGCAGCGGTCACCCGGTCAGGGAGAGGTCTTTTGGCAGGGGAGGGCTTTTGGTGGGGTGGGTGGGTGCAGTTTGGCGCCCCTAAGGACTGGTGCGCCCTAGGCGAATGCCTAGTTCGCCTAGTGAGCGAGCTGGCCCTGCCTGGAAGGTAGACACATGATGTCCTTCAGAGGCCAGAGGCCTTGGGCAAATGTCCCCTTTGTTATGAAGTCAAAATAGTAACAAATACAACCTGATGCGGAAAAAAGGCACATTGTTTCCAACAGAGGATCTCTTTTATCTAGTGGAACTGCCTCAACACTCCTCTTAAAGATTTGGTTGCTCAAACATTACTGAGCGTATGCAGATGCTTGCACAGGACTCTTTTATGATGTTGGCCAGCAGTGATGAAATTAGCATGTTTTGATCCATACACAAGTTGTTCATAAAGAACTTGAAAGGAGTCATCAGGAAAATCCGAATGCTGAAACGTTTTAAGATATTCTCTCTGCTCTGAGTTTTGTGTGATTGTCGGCCAGGGAGTATCACGATCAGGGTAACTTGCCAATTGCCTGCCACAGACACAATATTTATTAGCGTAAAGGGGATTTCCTGTCAGAGATCTGAAGACGCAGGGATTTAAACATCGTATCATGTGAGATAATCTATAAAAGTCAGCAGAAGAGATTTGTTAGTAAAGAAAGCAGTCACTGGGAAGTGTAGAAGGAAGATATTAATTTAGTTCAGTGAACTTATTTACCTTTATTTAGCTTTGTATGCTGCATATTTGAAAGAATTGGGAAAATACAGTGTTTATATTCTGCTATAGAGTGTTATATAAACACTATTATATATAGTGTTTATATTGTCACACACATTTTGAGTGGTGATCCTTTCAAAAGCCCTGTAAAGTAGGTCAGTATTATTAACCCCTTATTTCAGATGGAGGTATGGTTGCCATCTGGCCTGGAGAATGTGTCCTACTCAGGGCTTTTTTCTGGGGGGAACATGGAATTCCAGAACCTTTTCTACAAAATTCTTTTTAAAATGTTTAAAAGTTCCTGAGTTTTTAGTATAGACTGAAAACGTCTTTTCCCTCTTGAGAGTTCCGGCACCTGGTCCTTCTCATTAATAGAGGCTTAATGGGATTGTTATCTACTGGGTGATGCTATTTATCTCCATGTCATGAAAACCTTCAACTGCCTATTTCCACACATTAAGCCTCTGTTAAAGTAACAGGACATTTTACTCCAGGCCTGTTAGGCCTCAGGTTGAAAGAGAGAAGAGGTTCCCTAAGGTTACCTAGCAAGTTCACAGAATCATAGAGTTGGAAGGGACCCCAGGGTCATCTAGTCCAACCCCCCTGCACAAGGCAGGAAATTCACAAATATCTTCCACCCACACCTCAGTGACCCCTGTTCTATGCCCAGAAAATGACAACAAACCTCAAGGATCCCCAGCCAAACTGGCCTGGAGAAAAATTGCTGCCTGACTCCAAAGTGGTGAAGACAGGGGTCATTTCGTAGAAAAAGAGCTAGGGGAACTCATTAGCATAACTCATTAGCATATGCCACACCCCCTGACATCAGGGGCCCGGTGGTGGACCTGCAAGTCCAGAGGGAGTGCGAGGATGGTGGAGCATAGGGGAAGAGATGGCCTTGCAGATACAAGGGTACAAGGCCGTGATGGGCTTTGAAACTGGTGCGTGGGAGTCATGTGTGAGAGTGATCTTTACGAAGTCTTGATGGCAGGCCTGTAGCCAGGGTGAGGCCCAGATGGTGAGGCCCCCTCCCGAATCTGCCCTGCCCCCCCTCCCCCTGCCATCTCATGCTGACTGCAGCTGCAGTGGCCGTGGCGTGCAAGTGGAGCCTGGGGTGCACAGCGCTGCCTCAAATGGGCAAGAGAAGGGGAGTGCCTGTGGCAGGGGAGGAGCTCCCTGCTGGTGTCATGTGACCTGGGGTGGGCTGGCTGGTGCAGGCACAGTGAGGCACCGGGGTGGGCCATCGTGACGAGCCCCGGAGTAGGGTGGGTGGCGGATGTAGCTCCTAGCCTGCCAAGCTCGCCGCATGCCACTCTGCCTGCATGCCTCCTCCACACAGGGGATGCCGGAGAGGGAGAAGTCACGCAAGGGAAACCCGGCGTAACCCTCCCACTTGTCTATGTCTCTTCCGGAAGTGATGTTGGAAGTAATGCAAGCACGTCAGGGCAGTGCCCCCCACACCGAAACTTTTCTGGCTCTGGGGCTGCTTGATGGGAGACTGGCAGCAAATAGTATTCAGAGGTTTAAGAAGAAGACGAGGAGATTGGATTTATACCCCGTCCTTCACTCGGAGTCTCAGAGCGGCTTACAAACTCCTTTCCCCTTCCCCTTCCCACAACAGACACCCTGTGAGGTAGGTGGGGCTGAGAGAGCTCTGAGAGAAACTGTTATTTTTTTCAAGAACAGCTTTTATCAGAACTACGGCTTGCCCAAGGTCATCCAGCCAGGTGCAAGTGGAGGAGTGGGGAACCAAACCCGGTTCTCCCAGATTAGAGTCCGCGCACTTAGCCACTCCACCAAACTGGCTCTCCAGTTAGGGGGGGTGTCCGGCCTTGGCTTTTTTCCTTCCTTGACTCTGATGAGGCTGACTTGGGTTTGCCAAGTGAAGGGACCAGGAGGCCGCTTCAGAGTGAGAAGCGGGCTCTGCTGACTGCCTCCAGGCTATCCAAGCCCCTGTGACATACCAGCAGAGGGAAAGCAGAGCCGGCTTCTTTAGTTGCGGGCCATTAAAATGCTTCCTCTGCATGGAGGAGAAAACCCTGACGGCTGTGCCATTTCCTTGCAGCTTTGGGAGTATCCAATAGAAGGAGGCAGTGAGTGAAGAACAAATGTAACGTAGGGAGGAAGGGAAGTCTCCTCTGTCCTTACTGCCTATTACGGGGGATAAGGAACACAAGGAGCCCTGCTGCATCGGAGCAGTGACCCGTCTTGTCCAACCAATCCAAAGCCTTTTATTGGCATATAAATAAAGATACAGTAATCTAAGTACAGAATCATACAGAGTCAAATTAAAATTGCCGAGTAACATCACAGAGTATCATCATAAAAAACCTAATTCATAATATCATTTATCAGGCCGTAACTCTTCTGGTTTAATTTCAACCCATTGGTTCTGGTCCAACCTTCTGGGGCAACAGAAAACAACTCTGCACCATCCTCTATATGACAGCCCTTCAAGAGGAGAAGAGGATGACGAAGAAGAGTTGGTTTTTATACCCTGCTTTTCTCTTCCCCAAGGAGTCTCAAAGTGGCTTACAATCACGTTCCCTTCCTCTCCCCACAACAGGCACCTTGTGAGGTAGGTGGGGTGGAGAAAGTTCTGAGAGAACTGTGACTGGCCCAAGGTCACCAAGTAGACTTCTTGTGGAGGAGGAGTGGGGAATCAAACCTGGTTCTCCAGATTAGAGTCCGCTGCTCTTAATCACTACACCACACTGGCTCTCCATGGTAAGGCAAAATTTAAACTGGGAACAACTTTCTGTTACAGTCTTTTGGCCCCAATAGTATATCCAGCTCTGGGCTGAATCTTTTGCGGAGCCAACAGAAGGCTGTGGTAAAGGTATTTTTGGGGGGCATTCCTCATTCTCAAGTAGTGAGCTGAGAGGCCTATGAACACTGAAAAGGCGATTCTGGAGGTGGGGAGATCCATCTGGATGAAAAAGCTGTGAGACTTGGCTAGTTGCGGTGAGGAGGGCAAAATAGCACCCCTTCCTGACTCTTGTGTCAGTTGAGCCTCCTGGGCTGGAAGAAGACTTTTTGCACGGGCAGGAAGGATTCAGCAGATACAGCCAGCATAACTTACCACATGTTTATTGACATTTAGCTGCCAGGGTTTGTCAGCATTGCAATATGTTGCTGTTGCAGCCAGTAAAACTGTGTTCCGTAATGTGCCAGCACTAGCGTTTCGGAAGCAAATAAAACCTAAGGCTTTGCCAGATTTCACGTAGGGCCCTCACATTTCTCGTTTAGTTTTACTCAAAGCTTGCCAATTCCTCCAGAGCCCACTCCTGATGCAACAGGCTCTCTTTGGCTTTGTAATCCCTTGTTCTGCTCCATAGCCCTCCCAACTAGGGTCTGTGGGTAGCCAGTCTGAAGTAAAAAGTTGACAATCCTAACTAGGGTTGCCAGGTCCTTCATGGTAACTGATGGGACTTAACAGGAGTGGGAGGGAGGCCCAGGCGATGATGCTGGCAACATGCCTACAGCCTTTCATTGGGCCTGGCTAGGATCCTACTCACCCCTTGTCTTTTGGTGTGAAGCTGGTGATGTTTGTGCCTGGCCAGTCCGGGCATGTCCGGACATGTCAGGGCTGGATACATTACACTGGGCAAAAACTACCACAGAATTTTTTCCCAAATACCAGAACATTGCCCAGATATTGCCAGTATGATGACATCATTTCCTAATTTTTTCGGAAGTGACATCACCACATCACCACATCACCAGTGGTGCTGCCTGGACCTTCCTCTTTCTCCTTCTAAGTCCCCCATCAAGCCAGCTGATTGGCAGCAGGGACAGGGCCTCCACCAAGGGGCCTAGTAACCTAATCTTGACAGCAGCACATGAGAGAGGTGAAGTAGGGTGGGATAGTGTTCCCCTTTCTCTGCCCTATGAGCATGGACACAAAGCTAAGGCAAAAATCGGTAGAAGTTGTCAGTTTTTCATGCTTCCTTAATGTGGGCCCGCTTGACACTTTCTTTAAGTACCCTGATTTTAAATGAGGAAAAACACATGTCCATATGGAAAGGCTTTGAAATTGAACATGTGGAGGTCTGGCTGTCTTTTTTAAAAACACAACTTTTGCAAGGTTATCGTATGCCTTCCATTTCAGTTGCTATCAGAGAGCTGCTAAAACACCAGCCTTGTGATCTTTACAGGAGATGTTTCAGTCTGAAGACATGAGCCAGCATGTTGCAGAAGGCCATTTAAACATGCCCCAGGCACTTTGGGAACCAAAGCAATTGTAGACATATATTAATGGTCTCATAAAACATTACTCAAAGTTGTTCACTGCCATTATGTTATTGTCTCCTATCAGTTTTTCATTTCACTCAGAGCAAAACAAACAAAGCCTTTCAGATTGCATGTTCCTTTTGTTTTTTTGCTCATGGGACTTTGGTCTGATGCCATGCTACATTGTAGTAACAGTTCACATTTATCCCACCATTCCTTCAAGGAGTTCAGGGTGGCATAGATGTTTCTCTCCTCTTCCATTGAATCCCCACAACAACCCTGTAAGGTAGGTTGGGCTGACAGAAGGTGACTGGGCCAAAGTCACCCCCCAGTGAGTTTCATTAGCTGAGTGGGGATTTGAATTCAGATCTTCCCAGTCCTAGCCTGACATGCTGGCAAATGACTGAATGTTTTTGGGTTTTTTTAATGGACAAAAGGAGGGAAACAGTGGTCAAAACTCAAGATAGTTCCAGTTGGCTTCATGCTGACTGCTCCAGAAAGAACAGACCTTCATTTTCTACCCCTCCTTCAGCCAGCGTGCCCGGCAAGGCGGGATACAAATAGAAATAATAAATAAATAAATATAAATATAAAACAAAGATGTGTGGAGATCTGAGCCATCAGGATGTATGTGATGAAAGACCATGTTTGCACCAGACATGCATCTGCATTTCCCTAGATTTCCCATGGAGATACATGATTTTCAGAAATAGTGCTGTCAAACTGAAATGTGAAAGAACAGATGGGACCAAATTTTCACATGCCTCTCAAAGGGCTTTCCAGCCTTTTTTTGCATTGTTCCTTTGCACATGTGAAAAACAGAAGGGCACCCCTGCATGTGTATCAGGTATTTGATATGTGAAAAACAAAAAGTTTGTAACTACCCTTGCCCTGTGTTTATGAAATGATTAATGGCCATGCAGGATTAACAACCGTGGCCCTTTCTGCACTCTCCTTTTAATCCATGTACAGCGTGGTGTCCTCCAAGCAATTCTGCATTAAAATTGAGTTCAACCTTCTTTTTATTCTGTCCCCCCACACCAATTCTGCATTACATTATCTCCCTTCGGTGGTCAGCTTAGTTTCAGACTGCTGTTATTTGGATGCTGTTTTGCTGAGGACTTCAATTGCCTCGACTTGAATACTGAGAAAATCCGGAATGGCAGGCAAATGTGGAAAGGACCTGTGTTTTAACTTTTCTCTGCCTTATAATGCATGTGTGATTTGGGTCTAACTCTTGCACAGACTTTTGCCAGTCAGAGGCCCCGGTCACATGAGAGGTTTTGGGGTGGGAGAGGGACGGATCGGGGGCGCAGCAAACAGGAGCGATCCCACCGCAACATCTGGGAAGTGTTGCGCACCCGTCCCCGATCCGGCCCTTCCGCCCAAAATGCCACAGCAAAAATAAACCACGTACCGAGGTGGTTCTTCTGGCAAGGCCGCATCAAGGCCGACTATGGGATCGCCGGCGCGTCCTTCCGCCGGCGCATCCACGGCTCCTGGCCGAACTGCGCATGCTCACACATGTGCAGTTTGGCAGCCTCCCCCTCCTGACCGTGGCTTCCTCCCCGGCATCTGATCGTGGGATCCCATCGTGGCGTCTCTATTTTGGTGCGGCTCTGATTAGCTGCACTTCGCCCGTTTTTTATTCTGCCATGTGGCAGGGACCTGAGTCCATTAAAGTCAATGGATTTTGCATAGGATTGCATCGTGTGGATTGGATACAACCGGTTTATTGGCTGGTGAAAAGGGGAGTCCTCTTTGACAAGTAGAAAGGATAATGGTGCTTGATTTGACAAAAGCTATTGCGGGATGGGGGCGGTAGCAAGGAGGAAAGTTGGGCAAGAGTGAGTGGAAAAAGTGATCTGGATCCAACCCTAAGTCACTGAGCCCCCAGAATTAGCAATTGAGAAAAAAAGTTGGGTGACATCTTTGCAGCAATATGCCTCTGGCAGAAGTCATGAGAGGTGCACACAGCTGGAGATATAATGTTATGGTGTGGTGGCGACAGTTAAGAGGGGAAATCCAGACCTCCCTGGATTTAGAGCACCGTTGTTCCATTCCTCAAAGGTGATTTCCAGATTATAGCATTTGTCCTTGCACACCCTTTTCTGTTTGTCCACAACCCCCACCCCTGTGCCTATTCACCTAAAGTCTCTCTTTGAGATTATAATACATGGGGTCTTTACTATCCCATTTCCATGAGGGAATGTGGCTGCATACTCCCTGCAAGGAAAGATTTCTTGTTGGAGCAGGGTTGTAGGCATCCTTGTTTGCTAAACTGGGGGGGGGTCCCCATATTTCCATGAGGGGCTATAAAGAAATGAATGAAGAATCAATGATTTCCACATAACTACCAGAAACGTCTGGTACCTGGAGCCCAAATGGCTATGTGCGTGTTAGTGTGTATGAAACTATCAGCATCAAAAAGTAATATGAATAGGAATTTCAGTTTTACTTGCTTTTAATGACACTTTCCACTTCCTGAAGTTACCCATCATCCCATTTAAAGTAGCCTGTAACACTCAGAATCACAGAGACATTGGTTTCAAGATCACTTAGGTATATGGGTGATAGTTATTTTGAAAAAATCATCCTGAGCTTGAACGGCACGGCAGACCCGTTTGGATCAGGCGTGTAGAGTATACAGTAGTGTCATTTTGGGAGAACAATCTCCACCACTGATTTTTTTAAACCTGGAATTTTCCCATTCTAAAAATGAGCTCCCCTTCTTTAAATGGAAGTTATCAAGCCACACCACGATTCTGGTTTACCACATCTCCCCTCCTAAAATTTTAGGTGGGGGGTAAACTTGACATGTGGAAGTACATCCACTAGACTCACCCTGGCTATGGCTCTGTGTCAGAGAGCATACTAGTTTTCCACATTTGATAACTGCTGAATTTTGTTTATGTTGAAGCTAATTCAGACATGTGAAAATGTGAAGCTAAATTCACTTGGAATCTCCTGATTGCTGAGGAAAACCCCTTTCAAACATGGCTAGAGGCTATAAAAGAGGCCCCTAATATGGAATCAGCAGTGACTTCTCAACAGAAAGCCCCACATAAAGGAGTATAAAACTCTAGATGTCTTAGGTGCTTTATATCTGGAAGGCCAGCTTGAAGTATTCATTTATATATTCATACTTAGCACTCTGTGCTCTCAGCTAAATGTATAAATTGCCTCCCATTGAAAATATGAGGTGACATTAGGTGATATGAAATTTCTATCTACAGTGATAGTCTGTGGTTGCCTAGCTACAGGTTATATTCTACACATGAAAAGTAGTTGTGTGTAGTGAAACTCTGACTGGTAAGATTTCTAAGGTCTGGACTAAACAATAACATGGGGAGATTTTATATTTTCATGTAACATGTGTGTTTGCATGCAACAAATTTGTTTGTTCCTGACAGTTACCACCTGAATTTGGCACGTTGACTTACTAGCTTTGTAGAAGAAGAAGAAGAATTATTTGACGATTCTACATGATATTTTTTGCCCATGGTATTTTGAACATGTGCGTTGTGCTTATGGGCAAAAGAGCTTTTGGTATCTTCCAGGGACATAGGTCTATTGTCAAGCCATGTGAGAGAATGGAGATTATTTAACCATCTGTGAATAGAGTCCTCCTTCAAAATACTGGTTTCTATGTCTTCCTTTAAAAATCTAGCAATGGTTTATGGGATAAAAAAATCCCACTGGAGCTCCTAGAGAAGGGAGGGGGGGGTATACATTTTTATAGGACTGCCTGGACGTGATGCGATCTTGTTACATGATCCAATCTGCTTGGAACAAAGCATTGTATTTTAAAATAATGAAAAATTGTCTGTGATCAGATCCTACCTCCAGCCGCTGTGCTGTCTCCTGACTCATCCTAGCTACAACAAATGAATGTAGCCCTGTCCTTGACCTGCAGCTTGATGATAGCCATGACAGCTGCACCAGCTTCATAAGGGCTACCACCACCAAGCTGGATGATGCAAGTGCTTTCATGTTATCGGACAGCCCCTTTAAGGGGCTGCTGGCAGCAGCAGCAGCTGGGACCAACCAGCACAGCCATCATGGAAGAAAGGGGAAGGGGAGAGTTGATGTGGGGATGGAGTGGTGAATGCACAGCAGTTGAGGCTGCCAGCAAAGGACCACCCAACCTCCTGTGAGAGAGGGTCACCTCGCAAGAGGTAGGGGCAGGCTGTTGGGTGGGCCTCCTCATGGCTGAGCACAGCCCATATAAGGAGGTGGATGGCAGCCAGGGAGAAGGCTCCAGGGCCTTTCTCACCTGTGGAGGAACAAAGTGCCATCAACCCCCTCTCCTCGGAAGCTTTTTGCCTGCCCTGGGAGGGAGTCTGGGCTGAAACATGGAGGTGGGCAGGGAGGGCAAGGTGAACACCAACCCCCTGGATTCCCACTGAGATGTTGGTTGAATCTTTACGTGTGTGAATAAATCCTAATACCATATTTATTTATTTATTTATTACTTTTGGCTTCTACCCCGCTCGAACCCCCTAGGGGGGTCTCTGAGCGGCTTACAGTTACTCTGTTATCCCTAACTATGGCCACATCTTAATTGGGATGGGGACTGCCCTACTCACACCCTGTAGATGGAGCTGTTGTTCTTCTTGATCTTAGCTCGGCACCTCGACCCCTTTCCAGCTCAGCTCCCTTCGGTTCTTCCTCCTTCTCCTCTTGCTGTCCTCAGCGTCGGCTATGGTCGGCAGCTCCATTCGGCGCCCGGTGCGCATCGGCGCGGCTTCGGCTCTGTCCATTGCAGCTCCACCCACGTCTGCGCCTCACACTTTCCTTGCGTCTCCTGGCTCTGCCCTTTGCCGCCGACGTCTGGACTGCTGCAATGTTACACCTGGTTGCCATCTTGCCACCGGTGCTGTCATTGTCCTCCGCCTCACCTCGCCTCGCCGCCAACGCTCCTCCAGCCCCTCGAAAGGGGAAGGGTGCCCCCTGCCATCTAAGGCAGGTACCCAATTTATCTACTCGCATCTTGATGTTATTGTGCTTTCGAACTGCTGGGTGGGCAGGAGCTGGGACTAGGGCCAGGTGCTCACTCTGGCTGCGGTGGATTCGAACAGCTGTAACAGCTGTTCGGAGATGTTACCAGCAGGTGGTTTAACCGCCTGCGCCACCGCTCCCTGAACAGTGGTAACAAAAACAAAACTGAGCACCAGAATGATTTAAGAAGAACCTGAATGTTCTAGTCCCTCATCTTTTCCTTCCTCACCCATCCATTATGCTCAGTGGCGCAATCCCTTTACTCTCTTTGAAAAAGCCAAGTGGTCCCAAACACAGAAGTCGAGCTGTTAAATTAGCCACTAGTGTTGGAAGCTCTTCCCTGCCTCCAAGTTTGTTCCTGAGCACAATTCAAAGGACTGGGTTTGATCTACAAAGCCCTACATAGTCTGGGATGGGGTATCTGAAGGACTCTTGCCTTTTTTTATGAACCTGCCTGTCGAGGTCTTTACTGGAGACGATTCTCTGGGCGCCTTGAAAGTTAGGGACTGGCCTGCTCTGTCCAGGTGCTCCAGTTATTGAACTTCATCTCGAGGGAAATTCATTTGGCTTCAACTTTGCTTTCTCTTTCTCCCAAGGGGAACACATGTGGCCATGTAAGTAATGTGATTCTTACAGCAAAGCCAACAGTAGCTACATGAGGCTGTCTGAAGACTCCAAAACAATGTGTGTATGCGTGGGGCCCCCCACCTAAAGCTGCTTCCCCCTGTGCTCTGCGGTTGCAAACAGAAAAGAGCTGGTGTACATCCAGAAGGTGCAAAACTCCCATTGCACATGTGATACAAAGTTATTGCGTTGTTCCCCCCAAAACACAAAGACTTTTGTAATGTGTAGCCTGAATGTGCCCTGACCCGGATAGCTTGATTTTGTCAGATCTCAGAAGTCAAGCAGGGTTGGCTCTGGTTAGTATTTGGATGGGAGACCACCAAGGAATGCCAGGGTCCCTACACAGTGGCAGGCAATGACAAACCACCTTTGAATATCTCTTGCCTTGAAAATCCTATGGGATTTCCATAAGTCAGCTACAACTTGATGGCAACCCCCCCCCCCAACAAAAACAGCTGAAATGGAGAGGCTCCCTTTCAGCCACCATGGTTATTCATTGATGGACCTCTTCTCCATAAATTTACCTAGTCCCCTTTTAAATTCATCTATGCTCAATACTATCTCTGCCACAGTTTAATTACTCATTGGAGTGTTTCCTTTTACCCATCCTTAATAGGAGGGAGAAAATAGCACAAAGAGAAAGACTCATCGGGTTAATTCACACAAGGATCTGAAATAGGGATTTTTGGGTTGAGACAATAGGCTTTTCAGAATCCAATAGCACCCCTAATGAGCATGGAGAACTGCATTCAAGGACTGATATACCAATGCTTTGCAATTGTTTTTGTGGCTTTGAGCCACCAGCAGTAACAGAACTAGGACCAGTTGTACAGGTTCTGCTGCAGGTGTCATCGGAACGGAAGCTGAAAGATTTTTTTGTGCTGGAGCTGAGTCCCTAGTCTTCCTCTGCGCAGCGTTAGAGAGTTCCACCCTAAATACGATTTGGATTCAGCCCTCCCAGATATTAACTGCTGTGCCTTGACCCGTGATCAGCTAAATCCATAGCTTTGCCCTAGAGATTAGTCTCCAGGTTGCTTTGTAGTTGATGCTTGACTATGTAATGGCAGCACTGGGCCCTGCTCGAGTCAAGTAAGTCTGCCCACATCACCGATTATTGATAAGCAATATCTAATCACATTTATGAAAAAAGGAATTCTTAGTGCGCCTGTTGTTGTTGTTGTTCAGTCGCACAGTCGAGTCCGACTCTTCGCGACCCCATGGACTAGATCCCGCCAGGCCCTCCTGTCTTCCGAGATGAGAAGTGCTTGCCCACTCCAGAACCACTGATTTCAGGAGGGGTGTTGGAAGACCTGAGTCAGATTGAGGTGATGAGAGAGGAGGTCCTAAAACTGATAGACAACTTAAAAACTGAAAAATCACCAGGCCCAGATGGCATACATCCGAGAGTTCTGAAAGAACTCAAATGTGAACTTGTAGATCTCCTGACAAAGATATGTAATCTTTCCTTAAAATCTGCCTCCATTCCTGAGGATTGGAAGGTAGCTAATGTCACTCCCATCTTTAAAAAGGGTTCCAGAGGAGATCCGGGAAATTACAGGCCAGTCAGTCTGACGTCGATACCGGGTAAATTGGTGGAAACCATTATTAAGGAAAGAATTAGTAGGCACATAGATGAACAAAACCTATTGAGGCAGACTCAACATGGGTTCTGTAAGGGAAGATCTTGTCTCACTAACCTGTTAGTGTTCTTTGAGGGGGTGAACAAACATGTGGACAAGGGGGATCCAATAGATATTATTTACCTTGACTTCCAGAAAGCTTTTGATAAAGTTCCTCATCAAAGGCTCCTAAGTAAGCTCAAAAATCATGGGATAGAAGGACAAGTCCTTTTATGGATCAAAAACTGGCTAGTTCATAGAAAACAGAGAGTGAGTGTAGGTGGGCAATTTTCTCAGTGGAGGGTGGTAAGCAGTGGGGTACCGCAGGGATCAGTACTTGGTCCACTGCTTTTTAACTTGTTCATTAATGATTTGGAGATGGGAGTAAGCAGTGAAGTGGCTAAATTTGCGGATGATACAAAGTTGTTCAGGGTGGTGAAAACCAGTGAGGATTGTGAGGCACTCCAAAGGGATCTGTCAAAGTTGGGCGAGTGGGCGTCAACATGGCAAATGGGGTTCAATGTGGCCAAGTGCAAGGTGATGCACATTGGAGCCAAAAATCCTAAATATAAATACACATTGATGGGGTCTGAACTGGCAGAGACTGATCAAGAGAGAGATCTTGGAGTTGTAGTGGATAACTCACTGAAAATGTCGAGACAGTGTGTGACTGCAATAAAGAAGGCCAATGCTATGCTGGGGATTATTAGGAAGGGTATTGTAAACAGATCAGCCAATATCATAATGCCGCTATATAAATCAATGGTGCGACCTCATTTGGAATACTGTGTGCAGTTCTGGTCACCACACCTTAAAAAGGATATTATAGCTTTGGAAAAAGTGCAGAAAAGGGCAACTCGAATGATAAAGGGGTTGGAACACTTTCCCTATGAGGAACGGTTAAGGCGCTTAGGGCTCTTTAGCTTGGAGAAACGACGACTGAGGGGTGACATGATCGAGGTTTATAAGATTATGCATGGGAAAGAGCAGGTAAAGAAAGAGGTACTTTTCTCCCTTTCTCACAATACAAGAACTCGTGGGCACTCCATGAAACTGCAGAGCGGTCGGGTTAGAACGGATAAAAGGAAGTACTTCTTCACCCAAAGAGTGATTAACACAGAGTAGGTGGCAGGTAGGACAAGGGCTGAGTATCACCTCCCACCACCCGCTTCTCCCTCGCAACTACCTGCTGCCTCTGCTATCAGAGGCAAACATGGGATTGGGACTCCCATGGCTGCCTCTGAATATCCAGTTCTGGCCAGTTATTGAAAGTCATACTATGGTATTCCCCGTTACTATGTATGGATCTGGAACTTGGACAATGAAGGAAGCTGACAGAAACAAAATTGATTCATTTGAAATATGGTGCTGGAGGAGGGTTTTACTGATACCATGGACCGCAAAAAAGACAAATAAGTGAGTTCTAGGGGAAAAAAATCAAGCATGAACTCCTCCCTAGATGCTAAAATGACTAAACTGAGGCTATTGTACTTTGGTCACGTCATGAGAAGATAAAAGTCACGGGGAAAGGCAATAATGCTAGGAAAAGTTGAAGGCAGCAGGAAAGAGGAAGATCCAACATGAGATGGATTGACTCAATCAAGGAAGCCACAAAGGCCCTCAATTATATAGAAAAGTTTCTTGAACAAGTAAAGTTCCTTATTTTTTGGAACAATACCAATTTTTGGAACAATAACAATATTAGACTTCATTTTGAAGCATTGCAGCTTCTTAGAAGCAATGTAACATTGTTATTAATATACAAACCCCTCTGTTAATTATTTTACACACACACACACACACACACACACACACACACACACACACACACGAAACCAATAAAACAGATGTTAAAAATGTTCACTTTCTAATATCTTACATACTGTGTACAAGCTATGGTTCCCAAGCCCAGGCTGTAGTTTGCAGTGTATCCAGTCCAGATGTGGTGGTGTGGGGCTTCCAAACCGTGCCCCAGTGTGAACATGGCTCGCCTGCCAGCTGTTCTCACACATTTGCAAGACACATAACCAAGGAAGTTGATTTACCATGGACCATCATTTATGCAAGCTCCTGATCCAGCTGCTGAGATCTTTAGCCTGCATGGGGCCAAGAAAGCATGGATGGGAAGCAGAATAGGACACAGAGTAAAGGGAGTAAAAACTTACCTCCCGCTCTTCTACCTCCCCCTATTGAAAATTTTGGAAGGCCAAGGCTTAAATTTAAATGCAATACTTAAAATGCAGCTTTTTGTTATATCCGCCCCTTCATGAGCACAAGAAGATGTCTTCAAATAAAGACAGGACACATCATTTCTGTGGGTCACCATTTACATATGCTTACTTTAGAAGGAAACATCTTATTAAGTGATTCCTCTCCTCCCTGAAAAAACCCCCCATACCTTCACAAGTGTTGCCAATCTAGGTGTGACAGATCCCCCCCCCCCCAATAGCTAAGAACATGCTGCTGAGTTTTAGTACACTGGAATCTTCACAGAAGAGGAGATCAAAGGGACACATGATGTTTCTTTACATAACTTTATGGGACAGATGGAATCTACCCTGGAAGACCCGTGACACTTATGGCCAGATTATCAAAAGTATCAGACACTAAAACCTATTAACATGTCCAAACCATTATCCTCACACTGTCAGCACTTTTGAGCAGTGTTTATAGGGGCCAATTGAAATTTTAACTACTTCAAAAGTTCAAGCCTAGGTTAGGCAAGTGGTTAAGGGCATTCAGGAGTCCTAACCACCTTTGCATCTGCTTCCTTTTCAGTTCTTAGGTGAAGATGCTAAAGGACACTTTGATTGTAAGTTGAAATCAATGTGAGTTACCTTCAAGTATGTGTGTTTGGGACTCGGGTATTTCTGAGGGGCACACGGAAATGGCATGTTAGCATTTCTTTGGAAGTGGGAAAGGGGCATAATGAAGTCTTTAAAAAAGGTTACATTTTTCACTTGGTTTTGCAATGAAAGGCTTGTCCATGTGAACAAAAGCTGCTTTTTATTGACCCCTTTCGATCATTATGGTTTTGCCAATCCAACTGTGCACTATACATGATCCACTTGAGAGGCACAGGCACCGTTTCACATGAATAGGATCTCATACATTTTCCAGGTTAGGTATGTTTGATTGGAAATCACACAAAATGGCAGATGTAGCTTACATCTACTGGGTTTTTTGCTCTAATCACACAAAATGGCGACCGTGCATATTGGGATGATCCTGGATAGCTTATTCTCTCATCCCATAAAGCTGGAATGTTAACACTGTAACAACTGAATAGGGCGATTGGATTGTGTGGTTGCTGCCCTGCCGCAGTTGTTCCTGAAGTTGTTCCGGTAAGGATTAAGCAGTAAGACAACCTAGAATGGGTGGATGACATCGCGACTACTGACACTGACACACCACTTCAACTGGGAGTCAATGGCACTGCCATGGGAAGGCACCCTGTTGTCCAGCTCTCCCACCAGAGATGTTAATGGACCAGTATGGGACACTACCATGCAGGAATAGCAAGAATGCTCAGGTGGCGAATGAACAATTCCCATGTTGGCTTGTGGAGGAAAAAAGCAGAGTGGATGCAGCTGTGTCTGCTAAAATTCTGGCCACTACACAAACCTTAAATGGTTTGACCTCCCTTGCATCTGGTCACCCTGGTAAGGTGGCTCAAGGTCAGGGCTGGCTCGAGGTGTTTCTGCGCCCTAGGCGAGGCTGCCTTATGGCGCAGATGCCAACCTCCCGGTGGGGCCTGGAGACCTCTGGAGCCAGCCACCCTTTTGCTGCCGCCTCCACCGCCTCCTCCCCCCCGCTGCCACCACCACCAAAGGGGGGAGGAGGGGGGAGGCACAACTTGGCGCCCCATCCAGGGCCTGGCACTCTAGGCGAATGCCTAGTTCACCTAGTGGGTGAGCCGGCCCTGCTCAAGGTTGGATGACTTGGGGCAGTGATTCACTCTCAGCCTAACCGACCTCAGTGGATTTTTGTGAGGATGAAATGGAGAAGAGGAGTTCAGAGTAAACTGCTTTGGGTCCCCATTGAGGAGAAAGATGGGAGAGGACTGAAGTAAAATAAAATAAGAACATTAAGAGAAACAAAATATTTATCAGGGAAGAAAACCCATACCAGCCTGCTTTCTTTTCCTTTGCAGGGAATAAAGATTCTCTCCCCCCACCCTTTGGCTGCTCTAACATTTTGGCTTTGAAAACATGAGTTTTCTTTTTTTAAATAGGGGAAATAAATCAGCGAGAAGAGAATGTAGTATATGGAACCTGTCTATTTAAAAAACAGGCTTTGGGCCTAAGTGGAACTCCCACATGAATATGTGAATTTGTGTGCCAAATATGTCTTTGGTGTGCCAGCAGTGGGCCAGTCAGATCACAAGCCACTGAAAGCAATCTTCAATAAGCCAGTAAGTCAGGGCTCCTGCCAGGCTACAGAGGATGCTCTTGCATTGTATTGAATTGTCAATACACAAAGCAAGGGCATGTTTATTGCTGATACATTGTCCAGGGCCACCATAATCATCATAATCACAGGAAGATGTAGATGTTCTCCTAGAAGAAAAAGTAATCCATGCAATTACACCAACTGATCGTTGGCTGTGCCGGCTGTGAGGATCCACCAGCACTGACTCTGTCCTACAGAGCCTCAAGGCTCAACAGCTAAATGAGTTGCCCCTTAAGCACAAGCAAGTCAAACCAGAGCTTAGAGCATACTGGCCTCTGAAGGACCAGATTCGTGTTGAAAATGGCTTGTTAATGATTGGCCCAAAGATAGTCATACCCCAAGGCATGAGACACGACATGGTGAAGTTATTGCACTTACCACATCCAGGAATCCAGCACACTAAAGCATGGACTTTACCTCTCATGTATTGGCCTAACAAGAATGCTCATATTGAGCAATGGGTTGCCAGAGGCCCACAATGTCTGTCCTTGCAACCTGCCAATCATAGAAAGCCCATGCTACCGCATGTAATCCCTGACCTCCCTTGGTTCAAGGTGGCAGCTTACATTTTTGAACTTCAAGGCCACTCTTACATCTTGGTAACTGACTATTATTCTAACTACCCTGAAATATTTTTGCTTCTATACGAAACAGCCCCTACTGTTGTTGCCAAGCTGAAGTCTCTTTTTGAGCGTCATGGCATTCCCTGGGAAATGGTCTCCAATCACGTTCCTTTTGCAAGTCAAGTTGTGCAGTGATCTGCCACGGAATGGGTTATCATCTTGACACACTCCAGTCCTCATTATCCTCAGTCCAATGCATTAGCTGAGCACATGGTCCAAACTGTTAAACATATGCTCCTAAAAGTGCTCCAAGATGGCACCAATTCCCATTTGGCCTTGCTCAACCTCCAGAATACTCCGGTTATGGGCCTTCCTTTCTCTGCTGCCCAATTGTGAATGGGATGATGTTTGCGTAGTATGTTACCTGCGACTTCAGCAGCATTGTTCCCAACACCACACCATGGAGTACACACACACCTTCACCACCTCCACCAGCGACAGAAATTCTACTATGATAGAGGAACCAAGTCCCTGCCACCACTCTGAGCTGGAAATTAAGTCTGTTTGGAAACAAGCAAAGGTTGGGTACTGGTGATGGTCACTGCGGAGAAGGATGAACCATGAGCATATACAGTGAAGAGCGCTGGTGGGGCAACATTTAACAGGAACAGAAGGCATTTGCAAAAGATTCATGCACTGATACCCTGCACAGATTTGGGGATACCACAACCTGCTCCCACAGGACTCTTCCTTGGAAAAGACAGCAGCTTGATGTCCGAGCACCATCCTGATTCCTCTAAGTCCCCAGAGGTTACTCCAACACAGGACATTGAGTCCATGCCCGGGGATACTGTTCATTCCTCAGAGCCTCCAGAACGGTCAACAAATCTGCAACACACATTCACGCAGACCAGGAGCAGGTGGGTTAGTTGCCCCTCCTCGTAAATATGCTGGTTTTGTTATGCAGAAATGATAGCACCCCCCCTTGCAGGAAAAGTGTGTGCTTGAGCCTCTGACCCCAAACTTGCAATAGATATTTCATTTGGGGACATGTCATGCTAGGGAATACCTTTGTAAAGAGAGGGGATGTAGTGTATGGAACTTGTCTCTTTAAGAGACAGGCTTAGGTCCTAAATGGAACTCCCTCTCTTCACATGAATGGGTGCGTCATCTGGATTATATTAGTTAGTACTGGATTGTTGGTAGTTAAGACTCCAGCTGTTGTTTAAGTCTGAGTTGTTCCCTGCCTTGCCGTTCTGCACATTAAAGAAGGTTTTGAAGACATTCTGCCTGCAGCGTCTCTCTGGCCTTAGGGCAGACCATTTACCCACCTCCACAGTAAGTACACTTTACAGAGGAGCCAAACACCACAACAAATGGGTTAAAGTGTGCTCAATCAAGCAGGTGTGTTGGTTCACAAACTCTCTGGCTTACTTTTTGGCCACTGGTTCATTGCAGGTGTTGATCGTCAGCGGTTCTCTCCTGTTTGATATCTCAGCTTTTGTGTTTGTCAGCTGGGAACCTTTTTTTTTTCTTCTCAGTGTTCAGCCACCCTTTCCCCACCCCCTTTGGCTTTGTTGTTCAGGCTGAACAGGATAAAACAGAACTTATTCCTGATCAGCTGAAAAAAATGTGGGCAGCTTTCTCTGTGGAGCACAGTGAGGATGATTCTTGTGTTAACTTGGCCTTATATTTACATTCAAACCTTCCATGCAATGGAAAATTTATTTAGAGGTGTAGAGGACCCAGATTTTGTAGTTGAGAACAGTGTTCCCTCTAAGCTGAGTTAGTGTGAGCCAGCTCACAGTTCTTTAGCCTCTGGCTCACACATTTTTGTCTTAGCTCAGGAAAGATAGCTCCAGAGCAAACTAACTCATGCAGTAGCCAAATCGCTCACTCACAACTTTAATGCCAGCAGTTCACAAAGTAGAACTTTGGCTCACAAAACTTCGCAGCTTAGAGGGAGCATTGGTTGAGAACACTCTAGGGGTAAGCAGTTGGTTTAAATATTTAAGGTAACCGGGTTCAAGAAACTAATCTTAGAAATAAAGCGTAGTCCCCCTGACCTGGGTAGCCCAGGCAAGCCCTATCTTGTCAGATCTCGGAAGCTAAGCACCGTCGACTTTGGCCAGTACTTGAATGGGAGACCTCCTTGAAATACCAGATGCGGGAGGCAGGGGCAGGCTGTAACCCACTGAGGTCTCTGTCCTCCCCAGGCTCCACCCCAAAATCTCCAGGAGTTCCCCAACCAGGAGCTGGCAACCCTCCATCCCTGCCAGTAGCCAGGGGGGACTTGGCAACCCTAGCTGAAGCAGGTAATGATGACTGGTGAAGGGTTTCCTGGCTGGACTGTGACTGCCAAGTTCTGGAGTTTTCTGTTGTGAGTGACAGGAGCAATTAGAGCAGAACCTCAGCAATTCCCTGGTATTGGGCTGTCCTTGGTGAGGCTGGTGGAAAGTGGCATGCCCTGGTAGGGAAGTGGCCCCGGAGCTTGATAGAGGCCACTTGATTGCCTTTTCTCCAGCAATGATTGTGAGAAGGATGCCATCAGTTAAGTTTGCTTGTCCTGGTTTGGAAATTCAGGCACTCTTGTACAGTGGCTCTGTTTATGAATGTGGTACTGTTATGGAATTACTCCCACCTCTGGGAGAGGCATTACTCAAAACTGTTATTGGCCCTCCTCCTGTTTTTGATGTTGTGTTGTTATATGGTTTTATTGAATTGTTTTATATATTATTATAAATGCTGTTTTCTAACATTTGTTGCCTTGGGGGGCCATATTTGGGTGGCAAGGGGGCATGTTTTTTTGAAAATAGAACAAGTATATGGAAACCCAAAGTCTCTTTGGCTGTTTTAAAGCATGCATTAACGATTAACCTCCAAAGCTGTGTGATGAATGATCAGTCTCTTCAGTGGTTATTCAGTAGAGGTGCCAGTTTATTCCAGGCCTTGGTAAGAACCTTGTATCTCAGCCAATGATTACTCTGTTGTGTTTTTAAAATAACTTTATTTAAAACCACACTGGTTATCCTTGAACAAATTAAGCAAACAAGAATCACAACTTTACAGAAAACACTAGTGCAGGTAAATGAGGTTAATATTTAAAAAGCATACATGTCATCCCTTCTCCCATTTGGCCTGCATTTAAAAATTAAAAGCGATTTCTAAAATACTTATCAGTCCTTTTCAGAAAAAAGATAATGTCACCGTAGGTGTGGCTATCTTATTTAGACATGATTATGTGAGCTTCACATGACTATTAAACCATCTATTTCATTTTCTCTAAAGGCAAAGCCTTCCAAAGAATTGTTGTGCAAACTGTTCCATTTGTTCTGGAATTTATTCTGGGCAGAAGACCATTTTTATTAGCCTTCCTTCCTGTTTGTTAATTGTTTTAAACAGGGCTATTTTTGGGCAGGAACGCACAGGAACAGAATTTTGGCTGCCTTCAGAGTTGGCCACGCCCACTACAGCCAAAACCTCTGTGTGCGTGGCTACAGAGGGAAGGCCTGGAGAGCGACCCCCCAGCGACTCTGAGGCAGGCAGGCCAGGGGGGCCCTGGAAGAATCGGAGAGGCATTTAAATGCCTCCCCATGCCTCCCCGGCCTGTCCAAGGGCTGGCTTGCCTGGGCTTCCCACAGCCGCAGGGCACCCGGGCAAGCCAAGGGAAGGCACAGGGGTGTTGCCCAATATGCTAATGAGTTCCTGCTGTTGGGTGTGGCCTATTATGCTAATGAGTTCCTGCTGGGCTTTTTCTACAAAAAAAGCCCTGGTTTTACATATTTTATATGCATTTTGTATTTTAAATGCTGTTTGAAATGTTTGCCATCTTGGAAACCTAGAGCTGGGTGGAAAGGCAAAATAATTGTTTTTAATTACATAAAATAAATAATAGGTTACCAATAGAAGAACTTTTTCTGTTGCATAGAAATAGACTGTGTGGTGGAACGGCCCTACTGACCTGCAGGCCCTATTCCCTCTTGCCCTCTGAGTCATCTGGGCACCAGTGGCTGTCCAAGGTCTTGCCTGGCATGTGCCACCCACCCAAATTTTCCAGCACTTGGAGGGGCTTTTCTTTCCCTCTTTCAATTCACCTACGGCTGTCATCTGGCCTTTGTAGGAACTATCCACTGAGAGGGCCAGGGCTGCCATTCTTCCTTCCTGGCATTGCTGTCCGAAGGCCTTTCCTCGTCCCTGTGTCTCCTGCTACCCAGAGCCTGGTTACCATGGAGGTATCTCACTGCATTTCTGCACCACTGTAGGATTAGCAGCTTCTAACTGACTGTCCCTCCTTTGGTGCTCATTTTAAAATAGCATGTTCAAACGGTAGGCTGCTTTGTGGTAGAAAACAGGTGTCAGAGTTAATAACGATAAAATATTTATTAAAAAAGAAAATGGCCACACAAATATTCTCAGCACAGCAACAGTCTGAGCAAGGGATTCAAAAGAAAACTGTAGGCATGCAGTTTCTCGGGCCCTCACTCTGAACATGTCCTAGCTTATGTCATTGTAAAGGAGGCAACTTAAATGTTACAGTGGTTCTAAAAGGTTCCCATGATCTTGGAGTATTTGTTCGGGCTTGTAGACCACTGCATGGCAATTGCTGCTTTCAGCAAGGAGCTCAGGCAGAAGACCTCCTTCCTCCTATGTGGGATCAGTCAAGAAGAACCCCTCCCCTCTGTGCCCAGGAGTCTTATTATCTCACCCACCCCTGAGGGTCAAAGAAACTTTTCCTGAAGTCTCCAGTCGCTGCATAGGGATGCCAGCCTCCAGGTGGGACATGGGGATCCCCCAGAATTACAGCCCATCTCCAGACTACAAAGATCAGTTCCTCTGAAGAAAATGGATGCTTTGGAGGGTGGACTCTGTGGCACTGTACCCCACTGAGGTCCCTGTCCTCCTCAGGCTTCATCCCCAAATCTCCAGGAGTTTTCCAACCTGGATCCGGCAACCCTAAAACATTCGAAATCTGTATTCCCTGATATGTGGAATTGCAGGAGGTATGAGCTGACCACCTAATTGTATCTGGCTTGGTCTTTCTTTAACATTTCTAAAGTCTGGTTGGGTGTGGCTGGAGATCAATGGACTCCCCCCTAACTGTTCTCTGCTGAGAGAGAAAAAGGTTTTGTACAGTCCAAATCTCCAAAGCAACACACATTTCTCCACAAATTACATCAGATATAAAAAAATATAAGAAGATATCAGATAGATATAAAAAATAAGTATGATTCATGGATTTAGCCATCCTCTCCACTGACGAAAAAGAGACCACCAAAAAGGCTGTGCTGGGGATCATGGGGCCTACGTGGAGAAAAGCCATGTGAGATGGGAGCTGTTGTAGGGAGGGAAGTTAGGTGAAATTGAGTGAAAACGTTGGCTGGATCCAACCATATATAATTATCACAAGAGCCTGATAGTATCCATGTTTACTTGGAAGGATATCCTACTGATTTTTATGGTGTGATTAGGATCTCGACTCTACCATAAACTTCCTATGAACTGAAAAAACCCTCATAGAAATATGCATTAATAAGATCTAGCTGTCATAGAGACCATGCAGAGAGTGGCTGTATAAATACACAGTAGTCTATGGAAATGGAAGGCTCATAAGTATCTTTTGGAAAAGGTGAGCTATCAAATTTGTTTCCATTAAATACTTTTGAACAAGACAGCAAAACTTGATTCATAGTTCCTTTTGAATCTTTTTAAAACTGCAAAATGCATTTATCATTCTAATTCTGTATTACAGATTCTTTCCCCTAAGGCCATAAAATGCTCCTGTGTTCATGATGCATCAGTTATTGTTGCTAGTTAAATACACTGCAAAAGTGAAACTCAAGAACAAATTAATTTTTGAAGCCATTTATATTCAAGGAGTGTTTTTTCTCCATTCGGTATTTCTGTCTTAACCTACAAGTGATTCTTTTTGTGCTCTCTTCATAGTTCCTTGCAGATTTCATGGTCCATTGACTCTTACCCCAAACGCTACTGTCTGCTTATGTACATTGACAAAACAGGCAGATGACCAGTACAGAACTGAGTCATGGTGCTCATATTCAGCACTACTATATGGTTGTACTTCTAATTTGGGACACTCTGGGGCCTTGTCTGATCTTTTAGATGTATGCAGTTCCGATACAACAGTCACATTAGAAGATATGGGGTATGTGTGAAGAGCCCATACAACGGCTTCTCCCCATGCCAATGTTGCTCCAGTTTCTGAGAGGTGATGGGGTCTCATGCTGAGGAATGAAGGAACCGTGGTATGGACTACTCTCATGTAGTCCATGTTACTGGAATGGCTCAGAAGGTGTACATAAGAAGAGCCCTGGTGGCTCAAACTGGTGGTCCATCCAGTCCAGCGTTCTGTTATGTATGGTAACCAACCAGTTTCCTTCAACAGCCAACAAACAGGACATAGAGTCCATGGCCTCATCGTGCATGTTGTAGCAGCTCTCACATTCTACTGATAATGTCTGAAGGGTCCCTTATATGTAGCCTTTGCCTGAAATCAAGTTACCACATTTTCTCCCTGGGAAAATTGGCTCGATATCCAATCTCTGTCAGCTACCACCGTTTTATTTTTAAAAGCGATGAAATTGACACTTGCCTCCCCCAAGCATCAAGTCCCGAGAAACCAGGTGAACCTGGTGGATCTTCCTAAGGTGGTCCATCTCCTTGTGAATGGCTACTGAGATGGGGGGAAACTGTCAATTTCACCACATAAAAAAATAATGGCGATGGCAGGTGAAGGATTATATGAAGCAACCAAGAACACAGTGGACCACTCCTGTGCCCCAAGTGATAGAACAGCATTTTGGGTAGCTGATACTTGAAAAATATTGCACTGAAACTGATGTGGAAACTTAAAACACCTAACCCCAAACATAATAAACCACACTGAAAAAATAAAGCGTTTCAATGGGGAAAAAATCATGGTTTTCCCAGGAAAGAATGAATAAGTGAGAAGTGTCAATATTAGAGAAAGATGCTAGAGTGGAAACATCCCTACTTACCACCCGACTGCGACTGTGGCTGAACTGAGTAGCACTGTTTCAATTTGCTAACCTTTTGAGAAGTCAAAAAGCATTTTACATTCTCTCCATGCATGAGAAACCACCGGGGTTGCTCATGGACTCTGGAAGTAACATCAGAGCTCCAAGGCTGAAATCCTTTTCTTGTAAGCTTTATTGGACTTTTAGAAATGACAACAAAAATATATAAATGCTCCATGTAGATTAGCAGGTCATTATTGGGCCTCTGCACTTTCAAAGATGAAACGGCCTTGATCCTAGACTATAAAAGGACTTGTGAATTCAATCTGGCTTCTCTTTGATTCCTGCTCCCATTTGCCAAAGTTCTGTATTTCGTTAAGTATACCAGCTCAGGTGCTTGACTTTGGAAAATTCCCTCCTATATCATCCTATGACTGGGTTATTAGCATCAAAAGATGACAGGCCAAAATGCATCGTACATTTTAGTTATGAATTTTAGCTTGTTTTAGGAATGTTACATTTGTGAGATTTTACTCCTGCCTAGATTATAACATTTATAATAAACAGGTGTTTTGAGGCACGTTGAATTCTAGCAGAACTGTATTCCAGCATAAACAGCTGCGGACTAGCAGTGCAATCCTAAACAGTTATACCCTCTCAGTCCATGGAAGTTAATGAGCTTAGATGGGTGTAACTCTGTTTAGGATTGCACTGGACAGTGTAGTTTCCCTCTCCTCCCCAAACCCTGCCCTTTTAAAGCTCCACCCCCCAAATCTCCAGACATTTCGCAGCCCAGAGTTGGCAACCCAAAGAGGGCTTTGATTTTTCCCAAATAAATGCATGGCTCCTCTCCGCTGTTGTACAGAAAGTACTGCAGTTGGAGGCAAAATTGTGTGGGGACAAATCATTCCATCCCTTTTGATGGCCCATTCTTTGCTGACACAGGGCTTGCAAAAGGATATAAGTATCTCTGTAATCTGAGTACACAGCAATGCATTATGCCTTTTCTTTCTATATAAGCTCTCCTCCCAGCCTAATGCTGCCTATTGTTATGCTAATTTTAAGATGTTTGTTACAACAGTATAATGAGTTAGTATTATTTCTTCTTAAAGGAGAATTCTTTGGATGCTTCCAATGACCATATTTTAAACTACAATAAAACCCACAAAAAGGTTTCAGAGAGCAATAAATGAAATAAACTCAATTTATAGCCATGCCCGGCCCTCCAAAGGAGCCATCCTTTTGATTACTTTGTTCCTTTCCCTTACTCACACTGACCATTCCATAATGTGGATGTTTCGGGGAGTCTGACAGGTGTTTTGTTTCCTACTAAGAGATTCAATGTACAAATAAGGTCAATACTAAGCAGGGAGAAGACATGTCAGTGAAGTGCCTAAAATGTCAACTGAGACCTTCAGTCAGGACTTAAAGCACTAGGGAGAAGGCAGGTCAGGCAGGTCAGGCAGGTCAGGCCTGGGACATGGTAACACTATTATTTCTGTTTTTGAGACCTTGTGTTGGTGTGGGTTTAAATGGCCAAATATAAATAATTGTTTCTTAGTCAGAGTACTTTGAATTTTTCAGTGTAATCTCTTCAGAAAATTCAAAAAGGAAGGTTGTGGCACCTTAAAGGCTTATAGTTCAATGCTATGCTGAGCTACTCCAGTCTAAACCTATTGATTTCAATGGGTTTAGACTGGAGTAACCCCTATGGGTTGCGAACCTCGAGGTAATGGCTGGAGATCTCCTGTTGTTATAACTGATCTCCGAGTGATAGATATAAGTCCACCTCAAGAAAATGGCTGCTTTGGAAGGTAAACTCTATGGTATTATACCCCATTTAAGTTCCCTTCCCCTCCTCAAACCACACCACCCTCAGGTGCCACTAGGGATCCCAAGTCCCCCCGGGAGGTGGGGAAACCCCTGCCCCAGAGGCCCGTTCCCCGGTGCCGCTGGATTGGGCCCCGGGGAGAACTCCACCCTGATGTGCGCGTCACCTGGAAGTGACGCGACCACGCCGGGCACGCTAGGGGCGGGGCCACAGCCATCCAAGGGAAAACTCTATGGTTTTCCCTTGTATGGCCGTGCCCCCACCCCCAGCATGCCTGGCGTCCTCCCGTCACTTCTGGGTGACGTGTGTGCGTGCTTTGCGTGCGCATGCGCGCGCACCAGACGCCGGCTGGGAGCTCCCTGCTCCCGGCGAAGATCAACTTGGCAACCCTAGGTCCCAACTCAGAGCTGGCCCCCCGAGTAACCCGTTACAGGACTGAAGCCAATTCACACATTATGGAGTGCACAGGTTGAGTCCTTGTGTCCCGTATAAAAGTCAGATGTGAGTTGCTGGCTCTGCGCAGTTCCCACATGCACAGTGCCCATTTCAGGTTATAACTGTGGTGTGCATGGAGGAGAGACTTCAGTACCATTTTCTGGGCCTGAAGGTCCTGGGGTTGTTTCTTGGCCTGTTGGTTTCCCTGAAGAGGACGAATATGACTATCCTTTTGAAATTTTAGAAAATCTTGTATCTTCTTCTTTACAGTAAGTTTTTTTTTTAAAAAATGTAACTGTTATAAAAATGCCATTGAAAACAAAAGGACAACGTTTAGCTGAGGTGAGAGAAGAATGCACAGTGCTTGGCAATAAGGTCATTACTGTATTTTTGTGTTTATGGCTCCCATCTACCTTCTGCATGGGAAGTTTGATGAAAATAAAATGAATTGAATAACAGTAGTCAGAAAAAGTGTGCTGCATAATAGACTTGCAGGGGGAAGGAATGAATGGTCCACCCAGCGGTTCGAAAGCCCGTTAAAGGGCGAGTAGATAAAATGGGGACCTGCTACTAGAGCAGGGGGGCACCCACCTCCGGTGGAGCGGCGATGGTGACGGTAGAGAGCGGAGGAAGGATGTGCGGCGGCGGAAAAATGGCGGCTGGCGAGGTGAGGCGACGAGTGAAAAGAGGCCGGACCAACGAGGCACTGAGGCGAAGCGACGCAGCAGGCCGGAGCCTGATTCGGACAGAGGCCGCTGCGAGCATGTGCGGAGGCGCGAAGAGGTCCAGGCCTGGAGAATTACAACTGCCGGAAAAAGACAGAAGTGCAAAGACCAGCACCGCAGAAGGACCGCCGCCAGGACTGTCCCCCGCAAAAAGAAAGATCTGCTACAGAAGAAAGGGTGCCTGGTAGGTTTCTCACCTCCCTACTTACATGTGGCCCTAGACTAGGATGTGTTACTAATTAGAATTGTAAGCCGCTCAGAGCCCCTGGAGGGGGTGAGCGGGATAGGAAATCAAATGAAATAAATAAAATAAATAAAAATAAATAATAAGAAGAGGAACAAAGCAAGGTCTGGAGATCTCACAAATTTAAACTTGATCTTTGGACTGGCTGGTTTGGTGTGTGGATTCTATGGCATTATATCCCGATGAGGTCCCTCCCCTCCCCAAACCTCACTCTCCCTGGGCTCCACCCCCAAATCCCCAGGAATTTCCCAACCTGGATTTGGAAACTCTATAAAAAAGTGACATCCTAAACAGTCTCAAACTCTTCCCCAGGGCCCAGTTGTATGGGTGGAAGAAGACCATATAGATTTTTTTAAATGCAATATATGGTAAACTCTGCAGCTTTGGGAAATGTATAATGTTTGGAAATCAAGACATACAACTTAAAAGAAACCACATCAAAACATAATGCAGTATGGACGGCTCACCTACGTGTAAAGGCTTGTCACTCCTACATGACACGTTTGTCGGCTAAAATCCCATCGGTATATACTGTAATTGTGTTTCTGTTCTACTAACACTATCTGTCAAGTTAAATTAAGACACATTTTACTATTCAGCCTGAGACGCTGAAAGGAGGGAAATTATCTTCATTACTTAAAGCCCTCCAGAGCAGCAATCCAGTTGTCATTGGTACTCTGTTATTCACTGTGGTAATGCTAACCAGCTGTCATTGTAACACTCGCATTCCTGATGCCAATACTGAGAGCCCCCTTCTCCTGAAAGAATCTGTACAAGTTAGTATTTGTTCAAAAAGTTTTGTTCCTCTTACATGCTGTTCTTAAGAATTATTTAGATGCAGGACTCTTTTAGAATTAATACACCTTACTCCTGATAATTCTGCTTAGGAATAAGTCCTATAAACTTGCTGAAAAGTTACACATATTTTTCTTTGGTAGGGTTGCCAGGTTCCCCTGGTCACCAGTGGGGGACGGGGGCATAGGGGTGCCAGATCCAGGTTAGGAAACTCCTAGAGATACAGGGATGGAGCCCGGGGAGGACAGAAACCTCAATGGGGTACAGTGTCACAGAGTCCCCCCTTCAGAGCATGCATTTTCTCCAGGGGAACTGATCTCTGTAGTATGGAGATACACCTGGAGGCTGGCATCTGAGTAACTTGCATCTCAAAACTAGTTTTGACTCAGAACTGAAATAATTGATTGGTATTCCTCTAAAATTCAAATATGAATCCCTGCTATAATGTGTTTCTTGCTTTCCGTCCTTTTCTTTGACATAATTTGGACAGTTGGATAGATACACAGAAGCATGGGTTGCATGGATGAACCGTTATATGATGTTATATTTCTGTTCGAGGTAACTAGTATGTGCCAACTGCACTTAAAGACTTCAGTGCTAAAACAGGAGCTCAATTAATGTATGGGGTACCTCTCTGGATTGATGCAATAGACATTTCAGTTGAACGTGTCCAACTCTACCTTTCTGTGAAAGATCATGGGGTACCTATGTCTGTTCCATATGCTGCTTTATGTTTGGAGTGCGGTCAGAATTTGTTGGCTACTAAGGCATGGATCCACACTAGGGTTGCCAAATGTGTTGCGGCTGGCGTCTGAGGCGTGTGCGTCACCCGGAAGTGACGTCGCACACTGGGGGCGGGGCCACGCCATTTGAGGGGAAAACAAAGAGTTTTCCCCTCAAATGGCGTGGCCCCGCCCCCAGCGTGCGACGTCACTTCTGGGTGACGCGCACGTGGGGGTGGGGTTTCCCCCGGGCCCGATTTTCGTCCTGTCAAAAATCGGGCCATCAAAGCGGGGGATTCCCCGCCCCCCGGCCCGATTTGGGAACCCTAATCCACACTATTAAATTTTGGTTACGACTCCATTTCAACTTTGACCCCTTCAGTTATACTTACCAACTACTTTATGAATCTGTTAATTCCAGCTGGCTATCTTACATCAAAGCCAGAGTCTGAGGCCTTTTAAAAAATAAAATCTAGTTTATTGGGATCAGAGCTACAAACTCTTTATAACCTGGCTAACAGAACCTGTTCTCCCTTAAATTTGGGGATTGTTCCTAATGCAAACCTTCCAGCAGTATACCTCTATCAACTCATAGCTGCCAATTTGCATAGAGCCATATCCTTGGCTAGATTTAAGGTTCTTCCTTCAGCTATCTTATCTGGCAGATTCCAAGGGATTCTCTATCCTAGCAGGTGTCGTCCTTGTATGAAGGACTGTGTTGAAAATTTTGCCCATGTTCTCCTCCAGTGCCCTCTCTATCTGGCATCCCGTATTAGCCTGCTTCTATTGGGGTGGGGGAGTGAAACTGAAAAGATTTGCAACTGGCTTTAATACCACATCAAATTTGCTTTAGGCACCTTGGATCATTATCTCCTACTGCAACATCTTATTAATAAATACCCAAATGGTACATCTAAGCAATCATATGTGGCATTTATTGATGTTAAAGCCACATTTGATTCCATTTCAAGATATCATTTTTGGAGAAAACTAAGTAATATGATATAGATCATAGGATGCTAGAGCATATAAAAGGACTTTATACAGACACCAGTTTAAAGATCAGACAAGATGTCCATGGCCGATTGTGTAGCCCAGTTAAAACCACAAAATGGGTCTGCCATGGCTGCATTCTGGCCCCATTGTCTTTTAATCTATACATAAATGATATAGTAGATTTCCTGTTGCTTCCTCGTTTTTCCCTAGTAAAAATAGGTGGGGAAACCCTTTCAATCCTACTGTACGCTAATGACATGTTACTGATTTCCCCACACCCTAATTGGTCTCAGAAGGCTGCTGAGGCAGTTCAGCTCTTACTGTAAAAATAACATACCTCATGTTAATTATGATCAAACCAAGGTTATGGTTTTTGCTAGAAGACCGCATTATTATAAATAGACAATGGATGAGAAACCATTATAATAGGTTTATAGCTTTAAATATTTAGGGGTGATGTTTCACCAGTCAGGATCTTGGACAACTTATATTGACTATGCTATGCATAACCTTGAAAAAGCTGTCCTTGGTCTTCTTAGATTGCATAGGAGGAGAGGAGGCTGCCTGATTCTTTCAACTATATATACAAAATGAAGTTACTGCCCCAACTTCTGTATGGAGCATTGATATGGGGCTTTGGAAATCTCCAATCTTTAGAAATTTCTCAAAACAAATTTGTGCACTGGTCGCTCCCTGTTCCGCCATCAGCACCTTCAGCTGTGGTTCAAGTAGAATTATCTGTACCATCAATAACAACTCTAGTTTATAAAACAACCATTAATTACTGGCTGAAGATCATCTTTTATACATTCCCAGGCCTTTGACCTTGGCGTATGGAGAGATGAAGGATAACTCATGGTGCAGTCTGTGTCGAGACTGGTGGCTAGTCTTGGCTTTTCAATAGAATACTTGGGGACTTTTGGATTCCATGCAGCCAAGCTACTCATAAAATAAAGATTGCTAGATCAGAGTGCTCAAACCTATGTAGGTCTCATAGGCAACTTGAGAACACCTATACTTTATAGACAGCTATCTCTCTCTCCCCTGATTCTTTCAGCGTACTTTACCAGTTTAAGAAATTCCAAGTACAGAAAGGCCTTTACCAGGGCATGCCTAGATATTTTGCTGCTTGCAGTCTTGGAAGGCTGTTTCAATGGGATACCATATAGTTGCTGTTTATATTTGTATTTACATTGTTGTAACCTGCCTGGAGTCTTACTGCACAGGGGAGGATGGGCTGAAAAAGTGGAGTATGAATGAAATCAATAAACTCTGTTTGGCAGGTTATTCTTTGAGGTTTATATGAATATACATAAAGGAATGCTGAGAAGTTTCCACAGTAGAGTTTGGATCTGAACTTGGGTCTTCCATGTCCCAGTCCAACACTAACCAACACATGCAGATATATCCCAGTTGCAGAATGCCAGTCTTCCCCCCAGAAACTGGCTGAAGGCTTGTCATGAGGTGATTCTCTGGCTCTCTTAGTTAACTTTCAAAGGCTTTAAAGGTGCATCTCTATGGTTGTGGTCACATGCGGCAGAAAAAATGGGGAGGAAGCGAGGCTATTTCCTCCAGAGGAATTTGACCCGCAGTTGCGTGATCACACCTCCTTTTGAAGTCTGTCAGTGCATGATCAGATGCAACTGTGGGTGAGTCTTCCTCCCCCTTGCCGTTCCCCCCCTATGCACTTAATCGAGGGATCGATGAATCACACCTCTGCACCGAGGGCTCCCTATGGAGTTTGTGATGATGCGCATACTGCAAAGGGGAAAAAAAACAGCATGGAGTCATGATGGCCTGATCAGACCATCCCAATGCCATGAGAGCGTGCTGGAGCGATCAGACCCAGGAAAGTCCGTCCGTGGCCTGTTGCAACCCGTTAACTACCGGATTTCCCCCAGTGTCTTTTAACTCTGCTTCCACGGAGGAGCAATATGGGTTGTCGACAGCTGCAGGGCACTTCCCAGATGTTGTTGTCTGATTGCGCCCTTTAAACCCGTCCGGCATTTGCACCTTTGTCGGGTCTAATTGTGCGTATGATCGCAGCCTATGTAAGGCTCTATTCCAGCAGCAGGCCCTCCTGTTTAAGCACTCTTCTGGAAATCAGCCTGTGGTTCAGTAGTGGACTGTGGCAGACCCTCCAGCTACAACACTTACTTATTTGGGCATTTGTACCCCTCTTTTCTCCAAATCTCCAAAAATATGCAACTTAGACAAAAACACATACAATTACAACATACAAATACAACATCCTGTGCTGGTTCTGACTTCAGTAGTCCAGCTCCTTAAAGGCCACAGGTGATGAGACTAGAGCACCTGGGCTCTTGCCCTTTGGCTCATGACGAAAATCTGTGCCTCCTCTGATCCTTCCCTGGCTAATGAAGTGTGCCAATTTATTCTGATTATAAAAGGTAGGGTGGTCTATGATAGATGTAAGGGGTGAACATTAGTTTTAGGAAGGCATTTGTAACACTGTGTTAGATGGAACTGTTCCCTTCCCACTGAAATCCATAATTCATCAGTATTTATCATTTAAGGTGAAATGACTCACAAATAATGATAAATTATTTTTGGTTCTCCCTCCATAGAATTAATGAAATGAATGTTTCCCCTTAATTTAGATCTTTTTGGAGGATCTGAATAAACTGGTCTATAATAAGTTGCCGTTTTTGTAGTAATTTTACCCAATTGCCATTTGGGATCATCTGGGAAAGAAAACTGAAATTTGGTAATATTGTACTTTTAATCACAGCAGTATAATCAGTGTTTAAGAACTATGCTTAATCGGGCCTAACAATACCTTGGTTTGAATATTTTCAGATCAGACACCTTCTCAATTCCTCAAAATGCGCCAAACTGCGTTTAAAACTTACTGCCTTTGAGAACTTATTAAACAATGACACGGTACCTCCTAGAGGCCTGATTTCTTCCGTTTATTCTATACTATTGCAATTTAACAATTCTCACCTGCTTAAATACCAAAAATCTTGGCATACAGATCTAGCTCAAACCTTAAACTCTGATCAATGGGACCAGATTTGGAGCTCTTCGGCATTAACCTCTCCCTGCTTAAATATACAACTACAGTCTTATAAACTATTGGCAAGGTGGTATAAAACCCCTCTTCAATTATCACATTTGACTAATTCAATTTCTCCTGTATGTTGGAAGGGCTGTGGTCTTGTCGGAACTTATTTTCACCTCTGGTGGTCCTGCTCGATAGTGCAACAATTTTGGATTACAATTGTTAAAGAAATAAATATTATTATATCATCACAAATTCCCTTTCTACCCACCATCGTGTTATTAAATTTATGGGAAACCTCGCATATCCCTAAACACCTTCAAGATCTTTCCACCACTCTGTTAACCGCAGCAAAGACAGTTTTGGCTTCTAAATGGAAATCTGCATCTACTCCCACTCTATCCGAATGGTATTGTAAATCTTGGGATTATTTTGTCTTTGAGAAAATATCGGTAGAACTGGAACACCCTGAAATAGAAAAACGGAAACTTTTTTTCGTCAAGAAATGGTCTCCATTTATACAAAAAGTTTTGGGACATACAAATTTTTCTGCCATAGACATTGCGGCTCACTCAGATACTGCATTGATTATTTCCAGTTAACCCTGCGTTGTTATCTTTCTTGTTTTCCACTTAGAATTGTCTGATGTAGTGCACTACTTGTAGTTAAGACAATGACTCTTTGGTTTGTAATAGTTGAGATTGTTATGATATTGTAATTTATGTTTATTGCAACTTATTACCTTCTTTGATATCCTCTAACAATTGTACTTTAATTTTTCTTGAATAAAATAAAATTATAATAATAATAATAAAAAAAAAGAACTATGCTTAATCTCTTCTGGGGAAGATAATCTTGTTGGGGAATATGAACTGTTTTATAGAAGAAGGACTTCATCATTAAACTTGTTCAGAATCTGCAGTGAATTGGTGTGTAAACATAAAAGTGGATTCAGAATCATAAACGTTAATGTAGGGCAGTGATTTTTCGATCTATTAATTTATTTATTGCACTATTAAAATGCTCTCCAGTACTACATTTTTATTGCCATTTTAATAGCTTCCCTCCAGGCCTTACTTTCTGTAAAGTCATATTCCTAGCAATTCATTAATATGTAAAGTGCACACCTTCTAAAAAATCTGTTCTGTGTATTTTCTTATTTTTGCCCAAGGAGTTCACAGTTGTATACATGGTTCTCTGCTTGTCTTCTATTGTATTGTCACAATGATCCAGTCAGTGCGTTAGTCTGAGAGCCAATGACTGGCCAAAGGTCACCCCGTAAGCTCTATGGCTGAGTGGGAATTTGAATGAGGTCTCCCCAGTCCTCCTAGTTCACCTGCTACTTCATACTGGCTCTCTTAGAACAGCAAATCCAGAAAAAAGATCATGTCCTAAATCGGTCAAATCAAAGGTCTTAGCAAGGCCAAGTGATCCTTGATCTCTTTAGGAGATCGTTCCAAAACAGTAAAGGTTGTTTTCCATGATCAGTCTCTTAGTTTTCAGTGCCCTTGGGAATCCAAAAGGAGCTCGCTGTATCATGTTGGTACCTCCCATCTTTCACTGGGGCTTAAGAAACGTTCTGCACTAAGGCCCATAATAGCCTACTCTTCAGTTGCTTCAGCTGAACGCTCACTTCTACCCCTGCAAAGACAACATGAATTAAATATGTTTCCATTTAAGGCCTGGAGATCAGCTTTTTCTTGGTTCTTTGGCTCAACTAATTCTCTGGAAAAGCATCCTAATTATTTCTTTAGGCTGAAACTGGAAGAACTGGCAAGTGCTATTTATGGACACAGTACTGGAAATACCACCCATTAAAATGAATTTATTCTGAAGAAATATGGAGAACATACAACATCTGCATTTCAAATAATGTTAGTAGTTGGGACTGATCCTCTTCTGTGATTGTTATTTATTGGGACTGGAACATTCCAGGACTGTTTATACCAGAGACTGGCTGAGCTTAGAGCTTGAGAACAAAAGCCCACCAGGACTCTGGAGGTGGCCAGTGAGGAAGTAATGGTTCTGATAATGACCTATCATTGGTAGTTGTTTGGGAAGTGGGTGGAGTTGCATGCTATTTAACAGGGCCATTGCCCTGGCAGTCTGTCTTTTGTCTTTGTCTTGTTCCTGCTGAATCACTAATAAAGCAGAGCTGATCACCAAAGTTCCCTCTAAGCTGTGGAGTCTTGTGAGCAAAAATTCTACCTTGTGAGCTACTGGCATTAAAGTTGTGGGCAGGTAATTTGGCTACTGCATAAATTAGTTTGCTCTGGAGCCAGCCTTCCTGAGCAAAGACAAAAATGTGTGAGCCGGAGGCTAAAAAACTGTGAGCTAGCTCACACTAATTCAGCTTAGAGGGAACACTGCTGATCACTATGCTTGGGGTCAGACCATCCATGGAACCCAGTATTTAACAGTGATTCTCTCTTGTATGTGGCAGAGCATATACTGGTAAATTCCCTTTAACTGGAGATACTAGGAAGTGAACCTGGGATCTTCTGGATACAAAGCATGTGAACCACAGCTCCTCCTCCAGCTTATAATTTACATCCCATACCTACTTCTTTCCTGCCCATTCACCTTCCCAACTTTCCCAGCCCCACAAATATTTAAGTTCTGGATTCTGCATACAGCTTCAGTACATTTTAATTTTTTTAAAAATATGTAAATTTTGACTTGCATAATATCCCTCACTGTGAAACCAGGGCCTGGTGGGGAAACAAAGGCAAGATCTCTGCCTCAAAAGAATTCCTCCCCATGGAGTCACTGTGTATCTTACCATTTAAAAATATGATTCAGCCCATATTCCCTTAGAGCATACTGTCCAATGAAGATTTCTTTAAGCACAATAATGTCTATGTTATTTTGCCTGAGATAAGTTTTTAACATATTTAGTTTCCCTAGAGAAACAGGTCACATATTATTTTATAAGAAGAAGAGTTCAGATTCAGCAAGGATGTATGGTGGCGGGGAGAGGCAATATTAATTAAAAGCAGATAAGGCCTGGCACCCCTACCAACATAGTTTTATCTGTATTTTCGAAAAAGATTTCTCACAAGCACAATCGTGAAGGGTTTCCATCAAACTTACAGATCTTTTCAGGAGAGGTTAATGTTGTTTCAGTTTCAGTTAGACATTAACGTTTCCTGAATAGGCCATTTCCTGCAAGATCTCCAGCAAGCTTCCCTTTTTATACGCTCCGGCTTTGCAGCTGTCATCTTTCCCAGCTTCTGGCTAATGAAGGCATCGTTTGTTCCTCTGATAAGCGGCACATTGTTCACTACTCAGGTGCCCAGAACAAAATGTATAAGAGCTATACAATGAGCGTCTCTCCAGTCACTGAGAGTTTTTTTTTTTTAAAGAAACCCTGCTTACCTGGAGATATTTTGTTCTGAATAAAACTCAGTCCAGTTTTACTCTAGCGGGTCTCTCTTTCCATTCTCACTCTGTTTGTCAAGCAGTTATGAAACTACTGTGGAAGTGTGTCAGGAAAGCAAGTTAATTGCCTTCTTTTGAAACTGAGTACTTACTTTGGAGGCTTTACTTAGATTTTTAGACCTCACTGACTCCCAAACGCAGGACAGCAGCATACATTGTTCTCCCAACTCGGATTTCAGTCCCACAACAAATCTATGAAGTAGGCTAGGCTGAAAAAGAGTGAGTGGCCCATGGTCACCCAAAGGAGCTTTGTGGTTGAGTGGGGGGGGGGGCTTGAACCCAGGCCTCCTTAGTCCTAGTCTCTGATCACTACACCACCATTACAGTTGGCCTCCGATTACTGTGGATCAGTATGTCCTATAGGGTTGCCAAGTCTGGGTTGGAAAATACCTGGAGACTTTGGGGGTGGAGCCAGGAGAGGGCGTGGTTTGGGGAAGGGAGGGGCCTCAGCATAGTACAATGCCATGGAGTCCACCCTTCAAAGCAGCCATTTTCTCCAGGGGAGCTGATCTCTGTCAACTGGGGATCAGTGGTAAAAGCGGGAGATCCCCAGGCCCCACCTGGAGGCTGGCAAGCCTAATGTCCTACATGATAAAAGGAATGGTACTGCATCCTAACAATTGTAGATCTCTTCTTGGTGGGACTTAATTGTCAGGAGACAGATCTGTTCAAGCATCTATCAGGGCCTGGATGATGTTGGCCTCCCTTTCCTGGCAAAAGGGAAGGAGCAGATAGGTGTGTGAAAAGCACAGTTTTGAGATTTGGGAGGTGGGAGAGAGAGAGAGAGGGCAAACACTTGGGCAGAAGCACTTTTGGGGGTACAGGATCGGCTGACCTGTGGGAGAACCGTGTGTTACACCTGTTTTTAAAAGATCTGGATATATTTCTACATCTTAAGATGATCTTCAAATGTTATATTATATGTATATATTGATTCATTGCCATTAACTGGAATGCAGTCAATACTGGTTCAAAGTCTACCCAGAGTTGTCAAAATAAGCAAGATTCGGCCCCCTGGCTTATGGCATTGCCCCCAGTGCACAAAAATACTTGGCATATATAATGGATTAATTTCACATTGTCTTACTCTGTGAAAAATATCAATTTTTAAAGAGGGGGTGGTGGTGGAAAATGCTGGGGTATGGGCAGAGGTCATTTTGGGGGGGAACGCAATTCCCCCGGGTGAGGTGCAGGGGGCAGGGCACATGATGAAGCCCCGCCCCCTGCTTCCGGCCGCCCCGCTTCCAGCCCTCATTCAGCCAGGAGGAGGCAGGAGAAGAGGGAGGGTAAGTTGCTTCCTCCCCGCCTCTCCTCACCCCTGCCTGCCTGGGGCCAGGGAGGGCCTTGGCGGGGCCTCCTCGCACTCCCGCTGGCCTTGCAGGTCCACCGCCGGGCCCCTGATGCCAGGGGGTGTGGCATATGTGAATGAGTTATGCTAATGAGTTCCCCTAGCTCTTTTTCTACGAAATGACCCCTAGGTATGGGTTTTTAAAAACCGTCTCTCTGGCTCAGACAAAGGCTCTATCTAATCCACCATTCTGTCTTCTGCTGGAAACTCATATACAGGGCATCAAGTGAAATCCTACAGCTGTTTATCTGTTTTGTAAACAGAGAAATATTGTCTGTGAACAAGGATGGACCACTCAGACATTATAGATAACTAGGAATGAGGCTCGTTGTGGAAATAAATACAATGAGCTCTAGAAAGAGGCTCTGGGAGAGTGCCAAGGCATTGGGCACTCAGCATCAATGTGCTGTGGTGACCTCAGCAGGGTATAATGACACAGAGTCCACCATTTTTTCCAGAGGAACTGATCTCTGCTATCTGAAGAGCAGTTGTAATTTTCAGTGATCTCCACCCCTCACCTGGAGATTGGCAACAATTGTTACCCAGGAAGAAATGGCTGGTTTGGAGGGTGGAGTCTATGGCATTGTATCTGTCTGAGATCCCACCCATCCTCAAACCTCAACCTCTCCAGGCTCCACCCCTCAAATCTGCATGAATTTCCCAACCTGGAGTTGGCAACCCTTTCCCCTTCCCACCCAAGCATCAACCTGCCATTATCTGCCCCACTGATTTCAGCTTTCCATCTCCTCCCCGGTCCCTCCTGGAGATCAGTTGTAATTCTGAGTGATTTCCACTCCTCTCCTGAGATTGGCAACAGTGGCTCCCCAGGAGGGAATGGCTGGTTGGGAGGGTGGAGTCTATGGCATTGTATCTGTCTGAGGTCCCACCCCTCCTCAAACCTCACCCTCTCCAGGTTCCATCCCTCAAATCTCCAGGAATTTCCCACCTGGAGTTGGCAACCCTATATCTTTCCCAGCCGATCATCAACCTACCTTTATTTCCCCCTCACTCTTCAGCTTTCCATCTCCCCCACCCACCCACCTGCAGCCTCTACAGTGCTCTGAAACCCTGACTGCCACGTCACATTGGCTATCATGGGGGGGGGGCATCTCAGCAGGGTATAAGGACACAAAGTTCACCATATTCTCCAGAGATACTGATCTCTGCCATCTGGAGAGCAGTTGTAATTCTGAGTGATCTCCAGCCCTCACCTGGGGATTGGCAACAATGGCTTCCCAGGAGGAAAAGTAGTCTTTCTCTGCAATGGGGACCAAAGCAGCTTACATCATT